>NW_024096001.1:66182-142519 GCF_016699485.2 Gallus gallus | reverse complement strand
AATGAGTGCCTGAATTCCATAGTGGGTTTCTGAATCTTGTTTCATCCTACTGTGTCCTATGAAGGACTGTGCCATCATTGTAATCTGCATCAGAAATGCCTCCTTTCTCATGCAAATCCTGCCATTGGATTTAGGGCAAAAATAAGTGCAGAGTAGGACTTCTATAGTACTCCATATTATCGAACTCTTAAAGACAGACTATAATACTCTATATTACAGGGACTCTAAAAACAACTGCTTTCAACACACTTGGAATCAGCACACCTTTGATCTGATGCAAAGAGATGCATGTTTGGTTGTTTTGTTTTGTTTGTTCTTTTTAAATCTCTTTGAACAGCCAATCAAGTAGCTGACAGCTCGTTTCCAGCTTTTTCTGTAAAACTTGATGTCATGAGGAGTGCTTTCTCTAACAGTGTAGTGTTGGGACCCACCTTCTCTTTTGTGCCACAGACTGAGCATTGTTCTCTCTCCTCTTCATATCTTGCAGGAAAGATGCTTCACGTGTAATGAAAAGCTAGTGTCCAGAAGATCACTGCGGCCAGATGCCAATTTTGGATGCCCCCTCGTCAGTAAGCTTGTCCAAGCCCTGAGTATGGGAAACTCATCAGGAGGGAATGCTGGCAGAATCAGCTAACACAGTACGCAAGCTTTCAGTGACAGCGTTAAGGAAGGTGACGATTCAGGCTGGGGAGCAGGTATGTCATCACCTGACTTGACTCATGTAACTTGATGCTAGAAATACACCACGTCCCTCCACCTCCCTGCATGGCAAGAGATGGCTCTCTTCTCCGCAAAGGCAGCCGAAGTAACTTCTTGTGCTGACTAAGAGAGAAAACTTGGTGTCACTCCTGCAAGTCCTGTGGCAGCCAGATATTGTGTGATAGAGTTTGCTGTCTATTTACTGTGTTTGGTTTTCTTGCTTTGCCATGCTGTACACGAGTAAGGAAATGAATGAAACGAGATGTGACCTTGTTTTGTTTGCTTTGTTTTCCTTGCTTGGTGTTGTTTTTCCTCCATTGCTTTTCATAGTGCGCCTTTTGCTTTGCTTTCCATTGTCTTTGTGTCTGTTTTGTTGGCTCTTTGTCTTAGCTGTTTCTTTCTTTGCATTAGCTTCTTCCTCCCAGAGGAGAGCATTCCTTGCCTTTTCAGAGGATGGTTCTTGGCTTTGCTTGGAGTTTCTCCCTTGCTCTTCATTCTTGGTTGCCTTCCCTGGCTTTGCCTTCCTTGTTCCCCGGCCCCGGTTGCTCTTCCTTTGCCTTCACTTACCTGATGTGCTCTCTCCCTTGATTGTTCTGTTCTGTCTGTTCCTTTCTGGCTTCTTGAACTGCAGCCTCCTCTCTGGGCTTTCCTGCCGTGCTTGATGCATTTGCAGCTCTTGGAGTTTCCCAGGTGGGTCCACGCCTCCTGGGCCTCCTTGCCTCTTCCCTTGTGGTGCTCTTGTGGCTTTTTCTCCCAGCTGGCTGGATCCACGCGGGCCTATTGCCCCATTTTCTCGGCATTGGTGTATGTAGATTGTTCTATGTCATCTTCCCAGGCCTAGATGCTGAGTTTTTGCCTCTTCCAGACTCTGTTGTCATCTTTGCTTTTCCGTGAGAGTGTATTCTGTTCTGTTATCGTTGGTTGCTTGTTTTTGAATTTGGTGTTTGTTGTTGTTTCATTTATTGTTGTTGGCTTTCTTTGATGTGCGTGGGTTTTTTGTTCTTTTTTTTGTTTGGTGCTCTTTTTCTTTTTTTTTTGCTGTTCATTTTCTTTGCACTGTATTTTTTTCCTAGTAGCGTTTCTTTTCCTTTCTCTTGTACTAGAAATTTTAGCTCCTAACACTAATCCAATGTATAAACCACAAGTCTGAACTCTAAATCACACAGGTGTATGGGAACTGTATAATCACAGCCTGACCCCCTGTTTGACTACCTGAGGCGAGTGCTGAGTCAGCTGCAGGGGCACAGGTGATGGCAGTTTGACCTGAGTGACCGTAAGGGGTGGACCCTGGCTGCAGCCCTGCTAGACCCCATGTAAGGGCTGACTCCCAAGGAGGAAGGATCTCTATCTGGAGGTCACCCTTAGTGGAGCCCTTCTGCGCGCCCAGGGTACGGGTAAGCTTTTTATGTCATTCCTCCTTTGGAAACGCGCTCATCTCTCTGGTCCTTTACCTATTTGCCTTACAATCTGTTTGCCCTGCACACAGGTAATGTTTAACCCTCCTAATGGGTAGCCTTATCTTTTTCTGTAAATGCAACAGGGATAGGGTTAGCCCTCATCAAGTAAGGGCCACCCTTAGTCCTAACAGCTAAGGGTAGCCCTGAAGGATTCCCATTTTGGTTATGGTTAACTCTAATCGGATGTGGTAACCGTTGACCTGTCACTGAAGGGAAGCCCTTCATCCTAACCTACTATGGTAACTCTTCATCCTAAACGCTAGCCTCTAACAGTAACCTTAAGCCAATCCTTAGGGGTTTTCCTTCAGCCTTTGCACTGACTGAACTTGGTAGCATTTCCACGTGAAGCCTTATCTAATGCAGTAACCCGCCAATCTGATGCCAAAGGGAACGGTCCGCAGTTAGTAGTAAGACTAAATAGTAGCACTTAACCGTAATCCAGCAGGGGATGAGGGCGAGCTTGTCTTCTGCCAGGGCGAGCGGCTGCGGGCAGTGCATCTCCCAGCTGAGGTGCCTGTAAACATCTGCCAGCTGTCCTTGTGGACGGCCCGTCATCGTCATGGAAACTGATTGTAACAGCACAAAGGTTCCAGGAGCGTGGGTGATGTCAGCTGTGACATCCTCTGGGGGGCCTGGAGCCGCCCTTTTTTGGCCTTGCAGCCCATCAAGCCAAAGCCTGCTGTCCTGCACGTGGTCCCACCGGGCAGAAACTCTTGGACGTAGGAAGGTTCAGGGGAGGGGACAGATGCCTGAGGGCATTCTTTGATTCCATCCCAAGAGTTGTTTTGTCTTTGTTCTTTCCATGTCGTGTGGTTTTCCTTTGCTTTTCCTTTTGCTATTTAACATCTTTTCTTTCTTTTTATGCTTCTTTCTCTGTTGCTATGCCTTGCATTGCATTGCATTGCTTTGTTATTTGTTTTTTTTTTCCTTTGTTTCGGGCCAAGCCGCAGGGGCTGCTAGGGCAATGTCCTCACTTGGAGGGGAGGCTGGGTTTCCCATCTGAGGGCTTCATGCACAAATAGCAAGGAAAACTCAGACACAGAGCAATCCTAAGCAAAGGCACGCTTTTCTGAGACACTGTCTCAAGCTCCCTGAGCTCTTTTTTCCTACGTAACTCCCCTGCTTTTTTCCATCTCTTATTACAACAAGAGAGATTTCCATCGCTCTTACAACAGCTCGCCAAATAATGTTCTTACCCACAGAAGCTTTCCCTTTTCTCAGTAAGAGTCGCTTGAATCCCGGGCTGATTCCCTAAAACCAAGTGTAATTGTTCTCCTTCCCAGAAACCAGTCACCAACAGAAGTTGTCCTGTTAGCCCCATCCACCAAAAATCCCTCAAATACACTATTCTTACAGCCAAACCAGACCATTTTCTGTTCATTGCAGTGCACTTACGGACCGTATTTCTAGTCTTGTTCCTGCTGAGGTAGTGGTAAAGAAACCCCAGTCTGCCTGACAGCAATACACTGCTCAGAGTAAAGCTGCTGGAGCACACAAAATGCTGTCAGGCGTCCGAGCTGAGCAACAGACTTCATTCCTGAATTGCACAGCTACCAGTAGAAGTGACCTCCACGCTGTTTGGCCTGTCCAAGGAGTTCACACAGCTCTGAGTACCCCCATTTCTACACAGAGTGGTATCCCCCGTCGGCTATCAGCTGCTACTGTAAGCCTTTCTGCTGCTTGAAGCCAGAGGGGCCAGACCCAGCTGGCCCTTAGGGACCTCCTTTGACCCAGGCCTCCAACGGAAGTGTACCACTGGTTAACCCAGAATGGCAACTGTAGACCAAGGCTATCACAGGCACAGTTTTCCCTTAGCCAGGGAGCGGAAAGGACTCAGTCCAGTAAATGAAGATGGAACTGCTTACCCCTTTGTGAGGAGGAGGGCTCACACCATACTAAACAAGAGCAGAATTTGAAGCAGTGATCCTTCCCTTGGGGCAGCCAGCCCTGAAATGAGGTGAGGGAGGGTGGAACCAGGCTGCACCCCTTTGTCATCCAGGTGAGTTGCTTCCCTCTTTTTGCTCCTGAGCAGAACAAGATTTGATGAGGAGGAAAGCCTGTGAAGTCCAAAAGACTGCTTTCCTACTTCCTTCCCGTTTGTGTTAGCTGGCTGTCACGGAGTGATCTAGATCAGTGTATGCCTGTGGCGGGGCAGTGGGCCTGTTTTCCTGTTTGGCTTTGCGATGATGCTGTCTTGAGTTCATGTGCTGGACTCTTGTATTTCGTGTCTTTGTTTTGCTTTGCTCTGTTTTCCTTGTTGTTTGACGTTCTTTTGTCAGTCTTGCTTTATTGCTGCTCCTGTGTTGCAATACCTTTGTTATGTTCAGATGTGGTGATTGATACTTTTCCCTTTCCCATTCTTGGACTCTTTTCTCCCTCCTTCAGGTGTTCCTCTTTTGTTTCTCGGCTTTTCAGGTGATTTTGCTTTGCCTTCCTTGGCTTTTTGGAACTTGGGAAAAGGTACCGAGGTGCATGGATATGTAGAAGAAAAGCTCTCCTGCTGTGGCTGGGAGGTGATGCAAAGGAGGCCTCCCGAGCAAGCACCACAAAGGCAGCTTGCTTCTCCAGAGGCTGCAGCATAAGCTCGTGTTCCTTGTGGAGGACTCCGTTGTGCATCTGCAGGAGCTGCTTTGGCATGGAGGATTTTGTGGAGTTGCTGCCAGTCGTTGCTCGGATGAAGTGAGGCTTTTGTCCTTGTATCTGTGCAGGAAAGCAGTGCGGAGGGAACGTGTGTGGTGAGATGCTGAGGAGAGATTGCCTTCCTTGCCCCAGCAGGCTGCTTGTGTCCTGGTGATGCACGGTGACGAGAAGGCTGCTGTTCTGTGAGTAAGCCTGCCACGTGGGAGTAATGGTTGTGGCCTTTTGGGCAAGTCTCTGAGGAGAGGTCTTTGGGCAGGCTGGTTTTTTTGCTGGGCAAGTGCTGTTTCAGTTGTTTGTTGCCGTGCTTGGTTGGTGCTTGTTTGAGAAATAGTGGTCCTGTAGACGAGCAGTGCTCTGGCAGCAGGGGAGTGAGAAATGTCATGTCCACCCAGTCTTCTCCACGAGCCTTACGCTGCCTTTCCCAGTGTCTGTAAATGGCTGTAGAAATGGCAGGGGGAGAAATGGGGAAGAGGGAGGTGCGGTTTCTGTGCATGCTGTGTCCACGGAGCAGGTGTGAGCTCCTAAGAGCTGGGAGCCCTGCAGAGCGTCCTGGGTTTGTTTTGCTTCCTTGTTGGAGCTGTTGGGATGCTTTTGTGGGTGCTTTGTGCGTTTGAAGTCCCTGTGAACTCTGCTGAGACCAGTGGTGTCCTAGGGAGAGCCCCGCTGCCCCTTTTTTGTTCGGGCTGTTTTCTTCCCTCGGGAGGTTAAAAGGGCCTTCAGAAACCCAGCAGTACAACTTGCTGCTGCTCCAGCCTGTCAAGTGGAGATGATGAAGTGTGACCGCCACTGGGGCAGGGAGGAGAGCAGCTAAGAAATGGTGTTCCCGTAGACTGTGTGGAGCTTGTTCTTGTGAAACGGTCCCTTGTGCTGCCAGAATCTCTCTGACTTTCAGCCATGGCCTCTTCCTCCTGGCTTTCAAGATGTTCAGAGGCATTGCTAAGAAAGAAAGAGCAGAGCTCTTCCTAGGCCATGGCCGAGTTCACCTTTCCAGGTGTATGCCAGAGCATGAAGCATGGTCAACAAGGACGGGGTAGCAGGAGCTGGAAACAGGGGAAGCTTCCACAGAGCCCCCCGCTGGAGTCCCAGGGTGATGAGCTGAAGCTGATCTTGGCAGCATGAAAGGTGGTTTTCCGGGATGTGTGCCGTATAGGGCTCAGGGCTGTCACTGGGGTTGCTTTCACAGGACCCCCCCCAGCCCAGCTCAGGACCCCCGGTGAGTCTGTGGGTGACAAATGTGTCACTGAGAGACAGCATCAGGGTGGGAATGCGGGGACCATAGTGCCCAGGGCAGAGCCAAGCGGTGCTGGGGGGGGTCACCCCCGAGGAGAAAGTCTCCCCCACGGGAGAAAATGGATTGCTTAGCTCCCCACTAAGCTCCCATTGCCTCCCAGTATTGTCTAGAGTCTTCTTGTGCAAACTCAGTGCCCCCCAGTGCTGCCTGGCACCACCCCCAGTGGTGTCTGCGGCCCTGAATAGCCTCCCAGTGCCCTGCAGTGGGCTTCCCAGTGCCTCCAGTACTGCCCAGTGCCCCCAGCTCAACACACCCACTGCTCACTGCGTGACCATCTCCTTCCCAGGAACAGCACAAGGCAACAGAGACGTTGACAGCAGCGATGGAGATGGAGATGTTCAGAGTGGAGGAGCTGTTGGCTCGCTGCAGGCCACCCCAGCATCCCCGGAGGTGGGCACGGGGGAGCCTGGGGGGGGGCTTTAGTGCTGCACAAACGACTGCAGGCAGAGGTGTAGGAAAGCGAACGGCCATACGTTTAATAATTTAACGTACAACACAGCAAAATAAATGACGATATTCCCAACCATTTCCCACCCTAACAATTGTTTCTGATCCCACCCCCTACAATTGCCACCCTCTAATCAATTTCCCACCCCGCAATCAATTGCTCACAACCCCACCCTCCTCCCCCCTCCCCCCCGCTCCCTCCCACCAATAGTTCCCTCCCTCTGCAGAAAACCTCCCAGCCCCCCAAATTCCCACCCCAACAATTCCTTCCTCCAAATTCCAACAACTTGGGAGTGTAACGTGATCAGAGTACAATTTCTCCCCCAGAATTGCCACCCCACAAGAATTCCCTCCCCCTCCCCCCATCTTCAATGCCAGCAGTTACAGAATGTCCAATCATTTTTGATGCCAACCATCTCCCACGGCGAGCCATTTCTCACCCCAGCAGTTCCCCACCACCCCAAATTCCCACCCCAACAATATCACAGTACAGCCATTTCATTTCTAACCTCAGAAAGATCCCAAGTGCCTTAAGATTCCAGCACCAAATTCCCACCCCCCACCCCGGATTCCCACCCCAACAATATCACAGTACAGCCATTTCATTTCCAACCCCAAAAAGATCCGAGCACCCCAAGAATTCCCACCCCAAGTTCTCACCCAAAGAGTTCCCACCCCAAATTCCCTCCCCCACCCATTCCCCACCCCGCAGACATCCCCTCCCCACCCTCTTCCCACCCCCCAGCCTTCTTTTCCCCCCAAAGCTTGACAGTCCACCCTTTGGCGGTCCATCAGCTTCAGAGTCCCGCATTGCCCCAGCCCAAGATGCCGTTTGTGGACAGCCCAGTTTTGGAGGGGTAGGGCTGGGGCCGGTGCTGGTGCCCCCGGAACACTGCCGCTGCTCTCTGGGCATGGTGGGGGCCAGCGAGGAGCCCAGGGCTCCAGGGAGCCGTCTTGGGTCGGCTATGGCCACGTCTCCTGCTCCAGCAAGTGGGCCGGTTTCTTGGTGCGCTCCCGCTCGAGCCGCTGTTGGGCTGTGATGGGCACCCCATCAGGGCACAGTCCTCCTGCTGCCCGCCCACCGTGCTGACACAGCCACTTGGCCTAGCGCCGGTGTTTGTGGCCTGGGCCATCGTGGCAGCGCGGGCAGCTTCCTCTTTGTGGCTGGGCCGCTGCCAGTGTGCTGCTCGTGCCCGGTGCTCTTGCTGTTAGTGGTGGTGCAGGGCGGGCGCTGGGCACTTGGCTGGCTCGGTGCTGTCCTCGTGGTGCATGTCTGCCAGCCGGCAGGAGAATGCATCCGGGTGGCAGTGCCAGGCGGGTGAGAACCACCCGGGGCTGGCCTCCGCTGCACCTCTTGGATCAGATGTGCAGTGCAGGGCAGCAGAGGTGCGGGGGCAGCCAGGGGGGTCGGCAGTGCCAGGCGGGTGAGAACCACCCGGGGCTGCCTCCGCTGCACCTCTTGGATCAGACGTGCAGTGCGGGGCAGCAGAGGTGCGGGGGCAGCCAGGGGGGGTCGGCAGTGCCAGGCGGGTGAGAACCACCCGGGGCCGCCTCCGCCGCGCCTCTTCCATCAGATGTGCAGTGCGGGGCGACGGAGGCGCAGGGGCAGCCAGGGGCGTCGGCACGGGCAGCTCAGGGGATGCTGGCTGCCAGCAGAGCGAGTTGCTGAGGAGCCCTGATTCAGGATGTGTCTCTTTGCTCAGCTCCCTGCTGGCCCCGGAGGAGTCCGAGTGCTCTGTGCTGGAAGAAGAGGAAGTCGAGGCTGCTGGAGACATCAGGGCTCAGTGGCTCCGTGGCAGTGATGCGCTGCATCAGCTCTTGCGTTTGGCAGCTGTTTGCAATGGCTTTGGGTCCCCTCTCTTGTGACACCGGGCAGGTCCTGCTTGTGCTGGGGGACCTCCAGAAGCCGCTTCTGAAAAGCAAGAACATCCCCCCGAACGATGATGGCAGCCTTCCCACAGCCACTCGGTGCAGGCAGCCACCTCTGGGGGTCACCTCTGCGGAGCACAGTCTCACACCGTCAATCCAGGTGAGCAAACGGTCCATTTCCACATCATTGTTGTCAAGTCTGCGGGTGCTGGGTGTCTCTTCTGGAAAAGGCAGAAAAATGCCCAGCGGGGCAATGGCAATGCCGGCTTTCCCACGCCCCCTCAGTGCAGACACCCCCCCAGCAGCTCTGCTGCCCCTCCGAGAGAGACTCACCGTTGTTGATCCACGTGAGCAGGTCATCGATGTCTGCGTCGTCGTACAGGATGCCTGTCTTGGATGTCACTTCTGGAAAAGGCAGAAAATGCCCGGTGGGGCAATGCCAGCTTTCTTTCCCACACCCAGTGTGGGTGGGTGGGTGGGTGCCAGCAACCCCCCGCCAGCTCTGCTGCCCCCAAACTCACCGTCATTGAGCCATGCCAGGAGATGCTGGATGTCCGCCACGTCCTCCGGGATGTCTGCGCTCGCTGTGGCTGCTGGAAAAGCAAGGACATCCCCAGTGGGGCAATGCCAGCTTTCCCCCAGCCACCCGGTGCGGACAGCCTGCCGCACGCCCCGCAGCCCCCAAACTCACCCCCTGAGTCCAGCGCTGCGGTGCTGCAGCCGAGCGGAGCCGTGGCGGGATGGGGGCACCCGTCGGTGGGCGCTGGGTGCCCCTGGTCCTCCGTGAGCACCACGGCGTCCTGAAAGGGCTCCATCGGCGACTCCCAGGTGGCGGGCAGGGTGCAGGGCACGGGGAGCACCTGCTCCTGCAGTGGTGGTACCTGCAAAAGAACTGGCGGGGGGGCCGGGGCGGCCGGGGGCCTGCGGCAGGCAGGTGCCTGCGGGCTGCGGGGGCTCCCCGTGGAACACGGCCCAGGCCACAGCCCCATCGGCTGCTGGGGCAGCAGCGTCCCTGCCAGCAGGGGATGTCCCCAGCAGTGAGCAGGGGCAGTGGGGGGAGCCATAGCTGGGTGCAGCCCCCCAGGTAGCAGCTGCAGCAGCGGTAAGTGCAGCCCCCAGAGTTGGGGGCAGGCCCCCAGGTGGCAGTTGAGCCCCAGTTGGGGGCAGCCCCCCAGGGGGGAGCCGCGCTGCCTGTCCCCAGACACCTGGTACCCCAGGCCAGACAGAGGCCTGAGGCGCCAGGTAGGTGGCAGTGGGGACAGGGAGGGCTTGGGGTGGTACCGGCATCGGTCCGCGGATGGTGGGCTGCATCCAGGCGGGGTCCGGTGGCGGCACAGTCGCTTCAGGGAAGATGGCGTCGGGTGTCAGAGGCACCGTCAGCGCTCCTCGAGGGATTCTCTCTGTGGGGAAAGGCGAAAGTAGGCTCTGGGGTGGGCTCTGGGGTGAGCTCTGGGGCGCTGGGGTGGGATCTGGGGCACAGGGCTGAGATCGGGCTTACAGGGCTGGGATCTGGGCGCTGGGGTGGGATCTGGGTTACGGGTGTGATATCGGGGTTACAGGGGTGGGATCTGGGGCGCTGGGCTGAGATCTGGGCTGTTAGGGTGGGATCTGGGGCGCTGGGGTGGGATCTGGGACACTGGGGTGAGCTCTGGGTTACAGGGGTGATATTGGGGTTACAGGGGTTGGATCTGGGGCGCTGGGGTGAGATCTGGGGCACAGGGGTGGGATCTGGAGCGCTGGGGCCAGCTGAAGCATGGGAGCAGGGGAAGCCTGCTGCCTTACCTGCCATGACAGCTGGAGAGTGGCAGTTAGGGGAGCCCCTCCCCCCAGGGGGGTTGCGTGACCGTTGGGGTCAGCCCCTTTCCCCCGGGCTTGAGATGGTTGCAGTTTTTGTCGCCACAAAGACCTTAAAGACCCTCAAGTCCTAAGCACAACCTAACCATACCAGCCTAACTCTAACAAGCCCCTGCTCAATCATGTCCCCGAGCACCACCTGGTTTTCAACACATTCAGGGATGGTGACTGAACCAGCTCCCTGGGTGGAATAGGGAGCCAGCCCATCAGGTCTCCCCTCAGCCTCCTTTTCCCCACACTAAACAGCCCCAGTTCCTTCAGTCACTCCTCAGAGGGCATATTGGCCAAGGCCTTCCCCAGCCTTGTTGCCCTTCTTTCAACCTGCTTCAGCACCTCAACGGCCCTTCTGTGCTGAGGTGCCCAAAACTGAACACTGGACTCGAGGTGAGGCCTCGCCAGTGCCGAGTCCAGGGGCAGGATGACTTCCCTAGTCCTGCTCACCACACCATTCCTGAGCCAGGAATTGTGGTTATGCCATTGGCCTTCTTGGCCACCTGGGCACACTGCTGGCTCATCTTCAGCCACCTGTCCGTCAGCACACCAAGGTCCCTTTCAGGGATCAGGCAGCTTTCCAGCCACTCCTCCCCAAGGAGGACTGGGGGGATGCCTGGGCTTGTTGTGACCAAAATGCAGGACCCGACACTCGGCCCCATTGAAACTCATCCAGTCAACCTGGAAGAGTGAAGAGAGAACAAAAACCAAGCAGGCAAAGAGCAGAGCTGTCCACAGGGGGCAGGGCTTGGGGCAGGGCCTGTGCCGGAGGGTGGTCCAGCACAGTGGTGGCCTCGGGGCCCAGGCTGGAGGGGGCCTGGCACAGTTGAGGCCTCGTGTGGGCCCAGAAGGAAGGGGGCCCAGGCACAGGTAGAGCCTCGAGGCCCAGGATGGAGGAGAACCAGGCACAGTTGGGGCTGCTTTGGGGGCCCAGGATGGAGGAGGACCAGGCACAGTTGGGGCTGCTTTGGGGCCTGAGCTGGAGGGGGACCTGGCACAGCTGGGGCTTCTTTGGGGCCCAGGATGGAGGACGGCCTGGCACAGCTGAGGCCTCCTCTTGGCCCAGACCAAAGGGAGCCCCGGCCCAGCCCGGGCCTTGGGGCCTAGGATGGAGGAGGAGCAGACACAGTTGGGGCTGCTTTGGGGCCCAGAATGGAGGAGGAGCAGACGCAGGTTGGGCTGCTTTGGGGCCCAGGATGGAGGAGGACCAGGCACAGTTGGGGCTGCTTTGGGGCCTGAGCTGGAGGGGGGCATGGCACAGTTGGGGCTGCTTTGGGGCCTGGGCTAGAGAAGGAGCAGGCACAGTTGAGGCCTGCTCTTGGCCCAGACCAAAAAGGGCCCAGGCACAGCCAGGGCCTTGGGGCCCAGGATGAAGCAGGACCAGGCACAGTTGGGGCTGCTTTGGTGCCTAGGCTGGAGGGGGGGCCTGGCACAGTTGAGGCCTCCTCTGGGCCCAGACAAAAAGGGGCCCAAGAACAGCTCGGGCCTTGGGGCCTAGGATGGAGGAGGACCAGGAACAGTTGGGGCTGCTTTGGGGCCCAGGATGGAGATGGACCAGGAACAGTTGGGGCTGCTTTGGTGCCCAGGATGGAGATGGGCCTGGCACAGTTGGGGCTGCTTTGGGGCCTGGACTGGAGGGGTGCCTGGCACAGTTGGGGCCTCCTCTTGGCCCAGACCACAGGGGGCCCCGGCCCAGCCCTAGCCTTGGGGCTTAGGATAGAGGAGGACCAGCAACAGTTGGGGCTGCTTTGGGGCCCAGGATGGAGATGGACCTGGCACAGTTGGGGCTGCTTAGGGGGCTGAGCTGGAAGGGGGCCTGGCACAGTTGGGGCTTCTTTGGGGCCCGGGATGGAGGACGGCCTGGCACAGTTGAGGCCTCGTCTGGGCCCAGACCAAAGGGGGCTCAAGCCCAGCCAGGGCCTTGGGGCACAGGATGGAGAAGGACCAGGAACAGTTGAGGCTGCTTTGGGGCCCAGGCCGGTCGACGGCCTGGCACGATTTGGGCTGCTTTGGGGCCCGGTATCGAAGAGGACCAGGCTCAGATGGGGCTGCTTTGGGGCCCAGGCTGGAGGAGGACCTAGCGCAGTTGGGGCCTACTCAGGGCTCAGTCCAAAGGGGGCCCAGGCACAGCCAAGGACTTGGGGCACAGGATGGAGGAGGACCAGGCACAGCTGGGGCTGCTTTGGGGCCTGGGCTGGTGGGAGGCCCGGCACAGCCAGAGCCTTGTGGCTGCACTCCCTCTGTACACTTCAACCTTGATCCATAATCTGAAATGGTAACTGGAGTAAAAGGCAGTAACTGATCCAGCTGCTTTCCTGTGTTTTAATTTTTCTAAGTATGGGGAAGGACTCAAGCTAGTAAAAAAAGACCCCTTTCTGAAGAACAGGACTCAGAAAGTGTTAGCACAGAGCAGATCTCCCAGTAGAGATTCTTCCCCTTAGACAGGCAGCCCTTAAACGAGGGTGGGGAGGGCTGGAGCCAGGCTCCACCCGTTTTTTGCCCAGGTGAAATGCTTGCAGGTGTGCTCCACAGCAGAACGTGTTTTAATGAAGCCTGTGGAATCCAAGAATCCTTTCTTCCTTCTTTCTTGTTTGTGTTTGTTGCCTGCAGTTCCAAGCAGGTGGACTCTCAGTGTCTTGCAAGTGACAGCTAGCAGCAGCAGGTCCAGCCAGGAGGCACAGCACCCTGCAACCTCCAGGTGAGTGACAGCAGGCAGGCAGGCTTTTGGGCTCTGCAGGGTCATTGTGTGGAGCATTATGCACAGGGACAGCTGAGTGTAAAGATGATGTCCGAGCTGCAGAGCTAAGCATAACGGAGAGGCCCAGCGGCTCAGCTCATTTCCCAGCGTGAGGCAGGAAATAAGAGCCACGAGGGATATGCAGACGCTTTCTGCTTTGTCTGTTGCCTCACTCCTTCTGCCCCTGTCAGAGGGGAGGAACGAGCTGCACTTGCACAGAGACATTGCTCTCACGGCCACTCCCCCCTCAGGTTGGAGCATTCCTGGCTGCAGGATGGGCAAACCGAAGTTCTTGCCTGATTGGGTCTGTGAAGCTTAAAAAGGGAGACAAACTATGGCCTCTTGGCTCATGAAGTGAGAGAGGGGATGCTGTGCTATTGGGCTGCAGTCAAGAGTCTGAGAGAGTCTGTGTTATGTGAGATTTGAGAGACAGTTCTGGGGAGTGTGGGAGCAGTGCAAACGTGCAAGGGTGCTTTTCCTTTCAGGGGCCTTTGTGCGACAGCAGATGTTGATGCCCTAGAAGCACGGTGCGGAGCACATCCTGGGATCAAGGTGCCACGGACTGGAAAATGCTGCTGTGGCGGAGTTCCTGTGTGAAGACAAAACTCCCAGTCGCCCAGAAATGTGGAGGCAGAAGAGCAGTGACAAGGTATCTACATGTCTATCTGTGTATGTGCACAGCAGGCCCAGCTGCCCCTGCTTCCTCCCTCCACGGGATCTGCTCCTGCTGCTGCTGCTGCTGGAGTCTCCTCTGGCCACGGTGGTGTGGGGCGAGTTCTTTTGTCAAACAGGATCTACCGTTTGTCAACCCCTTGTGACCGGGCCTGATCCCCTGGTTGACCTTTAATGAATCGCAACATTATGCATCCCATAACCTACCCTGGCACCGAGGTAAGACTGATAGGTCTGTAGCTCCCAGGATCATCTTCTGGCCCCTTCTGACCTTGAGACCTCATGCGGCTGTCTCTAAAGTGTCTTGCCCACCTCTTCATCCTGGTTGGGTGGCCTGTAGCACACTCCCACGATTAGGTCAGTCTTACTGGCCTTTGCTTTTATTCTGACCTAGAAGCTCTCAACCCTATCATCGCCATCCTTCATCTCCAGCCATTCCCATTCTTTCTTAACGTAGAGGGCTGCACCACTGCCTTTCCTGCCTTGCCTCTCTCTTTTGAAAAGTCGCTAGCCATCCTTCACAGCACTCCAGCTGTGTGAGTCATTCCACCACGTTTCTGTGATTTCCAAGTGACTTTTCTCCTGTTTTTTGATTCCAACAAAAGCCACTTAGGATTATTTTTATTGTTATTCTTTTTTTAATGGCAGGCATTGTGATCAACTTAGGAAATGAACGGACGAAGAATAGCTTTGTTTGCATTCTGGTAACTGCTGAGGCTTTGGCTGACGACAGCTTTCAGCTGCACCTGAACTAGGCTGGATTTGTCTCCTGCTCTCCATAGGTGAGTATTTCTCTTTCATACCTTTGAAGCAGCTTTGTACACAGCTTAAGTGATGGAACAGGAATGACTCCAGTATGGTAAAAACGTGAATTCTAGTGTTTTGGTACGTATATTCAAGTCAGTATGGGTCCATTTCAGACAGCATCGTCTCACATCTGTTTGTTGTCTCATATCAAAGGAATTTTTACTCATTTGGCTACATACATACTCCACCCATAGTTTGCGTCTTGTCTTCTTAGGGTGAGGTTTGCCTGCTGAACAGCAAGACAAAAGAAGCTTAAATTACAGAAGCAGAGAAGCAAAGGCAGCTTAGAGGCTCAATACAGTAGGGATCAGTTAGAGTATTACTTGGAAGTTGTTGTGTTCTGGGTCTTAGGTGGGATGAGATTCGGGTGTGAATGTTACAGCCAAGTGTTTTTCCCTGGTTCATTGCTCACCTGCTGCCATGCAAGCCAGCTCTTCTTTTCCCTGCCTCTGCTTTTCTTGTTGCATGCATATGCATCGCAAAATCTCTGAACAGATTTATTTTCACGTTTTAACAGTGTATAGCTAGAAGTGGGGGCTTATCTCATCATCTGATGGAGATTGGTTGTGTATGGGGGAGTTTGTACGAATTATTAGCATCTCACCAAAAGCAAGGACCAGAAAAAGAAAGAAAAAAAACACCAAACCGCCCTAAAATCTGCCCAAATGACTATAGCTGAGCCAGCAGGAAATATTACCTGCAGTTTGCAGAGTCCTCGTTTTGCTCAGCACTGACTGGATGGGGTTAACAGTGACCACTAATGAAGGAGCTCTGCTGCCTGTCTGAGCAGTGCTCCAGTCTTTGTTGCTGCGTTATGAATGCACTGCTCCTCCTGACACATTTCAGGATTCAGGCTGGGAGCAGGTATGTCATCACCTGACTTGACCACATGTAACTTGATGCTAGAAATACACCACGTCCTCCCTCCCTGCATGGCAAGAGATTGCTCTCTTCTCCTCCAAAGGCAGCCAAAGTAACTTCTGTGTGATGACTAGAGGGAGAAAACTTGGTGTCACTCCTTGCAAGTCCTGTGGCAGCCAGATATTGTGTTAGCCACTCACAGGTAGCATGTCTTTGGTATCAGGGTGTAAGAGAATGAACTCTGTAGGAGCGCTGCTGTCATAGGCCACCAAGGGCCCGGGATGCCTGGCTGAAATTTGATGTTGCAGATACCTTGGTGTCACTGGAATCCATGGAGTTGACACAGTCCTCTGATGGCTGGATTTCTGCTTTCTAAGGGTATTCCTTTCTGTTTCTCAACTTTTCGGGTGATACTGCTTTGCTTTCCTTGGCTTCTTAGTACTTCCTGTTTTGGTTATTGTTTCTGGAATGGCTTTGCTTTACTCCTTGGTTTTTCTTTTGTATCTTTGCCTTGCATTGCTTGTGAATTTTCATTTATTCCTTCTCTTCAGCGCTAAGCGTTGGTGAGAGTTGGTATCTTTGTACTGTGTTTGGCTTCTTTGGTTTGCCACGATATACACGAGTAAAGCACATGAATGGAATACAGAATGGTGACTTGTTTTAATTGCTTTGTTTTCCTCGTTTGGTTGTTTTTCCCCTGTTGCTTTTCAGTAGTGCGCCTTTTGCTTTGCTTTCCATTGTCTTTGTGTCTGGTTGTTTTTTTTTTGGTTCTTTGTTCTCGTTACCTGTTCCTTTCTTTGCATTAGCTTCTTCCTCCCAGAGGAGAGCATTCCTTGCCTTTTCAGAGGATGGTTCTTGGCTTTGCTTGGAGTTTCTCCCTTGCTCTTCATTCTTGGTTGCCTTACCTGGCTTTGCCTTCCTTGTCCCCTTGCCCCGGCCTTGCTCTTCCTTTGCCTTCACTTACCTGATGTGCTCTCTCCCTTGATTGTTCTGTTCTGTCTGTTCCTTTCTGGCTTCTTGAACTGCAGCCTCCTCTCTGGGCTTTCCTGCCGTGCTTGATGCATTTGCAGCTCCTTGGAGTTTCCCAGGTGGGTCCACGCCTCCTGGGCCTCCTTGCCTCTTCCCTTGTGGTGCTCTTGTGGCTTTTTCTCCAGCTGGCTGGATCCACGCGGGCCTATTGCCCCATTTTCTCGGCATTGGTGTATGTAGATTGTTCTATGTCATCTTCCCAGGCCTAGATGCTGAGTTTTTGCCTCTTCCAGACTCTGTTGTCATCTTTGCTTTTCCGTGAGAGTGTATTCTGTTCTGTTATCGTTGGTTGCTTGTTTTTGAATTTGGTGTTTGTTGTTGTTTCATTTATTGTTGTTGGCTTTCTTTGATGTGCGTGGGGTTTTTTGTTCTTTTTTTCAGTTTGGTGCTCTTTTTCTTTTTTTTTGCTGTTCATTTCTTTGCACTGTATTTTTTTCCTAGTAGCGTTTCTTTTCCTTTCTCTTGTACTAGAAATTTTAGCTCCTAACACTAATCCAAATGTATAAACCACAAGTCTGAACTCTAAATCACACAGGTGTATGGGAACTGTATAATCACAGCCTGACCCCCTGTTTGACTACCTGAGGCGAGTGCTGAGTCAGCTGCAGGGGCACAGGTGATGGCAGTTTCACCTGAGTGACCGTAAGGGGTGGACCCTGGCTGCAGCCCTGCTAGACCCCATGTAAGGGCTGACTCCCAAGGAGGAAGGATCTCTATCTGGAGGTCACCCTTAGTGGAGCCCTTCTGCGCGCCCAGGGTACGGGTAAGCTTTTTATTTCATTCCTCCTTTGGAAACGTGCTCATCTCTCTGGTCCTTTACCTATTTGCCTTACAATCTGTTTGCCCTGCACACAGGTAATGTTTAACCCTCCTAATGGGTAGCCCTGAAGCCTTTTCTGTAAACGCAACAGGGATAGGGTTAGCCCTCATCAAGTAAGGGCCACCCTAACCTTCATCCTAACCTACTATGGTAATTCTTCATCCTTAACGCTAGCCCCTAACAGTAACCTTTAAGCCAATCCTTAGGGGTTTTCCTTAAACCCTTACTCTAACTCAGCTTAGAATCACAGAATCGCTAAGGTTGGAAAAGACCTACAGGATCATCCAGTCCAACCATTCGCCCTTCACCAATGGTTCTCGCTAAACCATGTCCCTCAGCACAACATCCAAACGCTCTTTGACCACCACCAGGGTCGGTGACTGCACCACCTCTCTGGGCAGCCCATTCCCGTGCCTGACCACCCTTTCAGATAAGCACTATTTCCTAACGTTCAGCCTCAATCTTCCGTGGCGCAGCTTGAAGCCATTCCCTCTTGTCCTATCACTGTCACCCGAGAGAAGAGGCTGACCCCCAGCTCACTACAGCCTCCCTTCAGGTAGTTATAGAGAGCAATAAGGTCTCCCCTGAGCCTCCTCTTCTCTAGACTGAACAACCCCAGCTCCTTCAGCCGCTCTTCATAAGGCCTGTGCTCCAGAGCCGTCACCAGCTTTGTTGCCCTCCTCTGGACACGCTCCAGGGCCTCGATGTCTTTCTTGCAGTGAGGGCCCAAAACTGGACACAGTACTCGAGGTGCGGCCTCACCAGTGCTGAGTACAGGGGAATAATTACCTCCCTGTTCCTGCTGGCCACACTATTTCTGATACAAGCCAGGATGCCATTGGCCTTCTTGGCCACTAGGGCACACTGCTGGCTCATGCTCAGACTAGCGTCAGACAACACCCCCAGGTCCATTTCCTATACACGGTCTTCCAGCCACTCTGCCCCAAGCCTGTAGCGTTGCCTGGGGTTATTGCGGCCAAAGTGCAGGACCCGGCATTTGGTCTTGTTGAATCCCATCCCATTGGCTTCAGCCCAGCTATCCAACCTATCCAGATCCCTCTGTAAGGCCTCGCTACATTCAGGCAGATCAGCACTTCCAGCCAGCTTGGTGTCATCTGCAAACTTACTGAGGGTGCACTCAATACCCTCATCCAGGTCATCAATAAAGATATTAAAGAGGACAGGCCCCAGCACCGACCCCTGGGGAACACCACGTTTGACCGGTCGCCAGCTGGATTTAACTCCATTCACCACCACTCTCTGGGCCCAGCCCTCCAGTCACTTCCTTACCCAGCCAAGAATGTATCTGTCCAAGCCACGATCTGCAAGCTTCTGGAGGAGAATACTGTGGGAGACAGTGTCAAAGGCTTTGCTGAAGTCTAGGTAGACCACATCAACAGCCTTTCCCTCATCCACCAGACGGGTCACTAGATCATAGAAGGAGATCAGGTTGGTCAAGCAGGACCTGCCCTTCGTGAACCCATGCTGGCTAGGCCTGATCCCCCGCTTGTCCCGCACGTGCCGCGTGATCTCCCTCAAGACAATCTGCTCCATAATCTTCCCCGGCACCGAGGTCAGGCTAACAGGCCTGTAGTTCCCCGGATCCTCCCTGCAGCCCTTCTTGTAGGTGGGAGTCACATTGGCAAGTCTCCAGTCTTCTGGGACCTCACCCGTCAACAAGGAGCGCTGATAGATGATGGAAAGCGGCTCAGCTATCTCCTCCGCCAGTTCCCTCAGCACTCTCGGGTGAATCTCATCCAGTCCCATGGACTTGTGGCAGTCCAGTTGGAGTAGCAGGTCTCTGACTGTTTCCTCCCGAATTATGGGGGGTTTAGTCTGCTCCCCAGCCAAGGCTGCCAGGTCAGAGAGTGGAGAAACCTGAGGATAACCGGTCTGTCTTTTAAAGGCAGATGTAAAGAAGGCATTCAGAACATCTGCCTTTTTCTTATCCTCCGTGGTGACGTTCCCAGCCTCATCCAGTAGAGAATGGAGATTCTCCCTGGTCCTCCTCTTGCTGTTGATAAACTTGTAAAAGAGTTTCTTGTTCCCTTTTACCCCAGCAGCCAGGTTGAGTTCAAGCTGGGCTTTAGCCTTTCTGATTTTCTCCCTGCACATCTTAACAACTTCTTGGTATTCTTTCCGGGTTGCCCGTCCCTTCTTCCACAGGAGGTGGATTCTCTTTTTCTCCTGGAGCCTCAAGAATAGTTCCCTATTCATCCACGCCGGCTCATTTTGCGGCTCAGGGGGACAGCCTGCTCCTGTGCCTTTAAGACTTCCTTCTTAAAGAGCAACCAGCCATCTTGGACCCCTTTGCTCTCTAAGACTGAGCCCCAGGGGACTCTCCCTACTAGTCTCCTGAACAATTCAAAGTCTGCCCTCCGGAAGTCCACGGTAGCAGTTTTGCTGTTCCCCCTCCTGCCTCTACCAAGAATCGAGAACTCTACCATGTCATGGTCACTCTGCCCAAGACAGCCCCCAACCTCTACGTCTCCCACCAGACCTTCTCTGTTTGTGAACAGCAGGTCTAACGGGGCAGCTCCTCTTGTAGGTTCTCTTATCATCTGCATCAAGAAGTTGTCCTCCATACATTCCAGAAACCTCCTAGACTGCTTCTTCTGTGCTAAATTGTATTCCCAGCATATGTCAGCAAAGTTGAAGTCCCCCATGAGGACAAGGGCTGGGGATCGCGCAGCTTCCGCCAGCTGCTCATACAACACCTCATCTGTCTCTTCATCCTGGTTTGGCGGTCTCTAACAAACGCCCACCAGGATGTCTGCCTTGTCGGCTCTTCCCCTGATCTTAACCCATAAGGATTCAACCTTCTTTTCCCCAGTCATAAGTTCAGTAACCTCAATGCACTCTTTAACATAGAGAGCCACTCCACCACCCCTTCTTCCCTGCCTATCCTTCCTGAAGAGTTTGTAGCCATCCATGGCAGCACTCCAATCATGGGAGTGGTCCCACCATGTTTCTGTAATGGCAACTAGGTCATAGTTTGCCTGCTGCGCAATGGCTTCTAACTCTTCTTGTTTGTTGCCCATGCTCCGTGCATTGGTATAGACACACTTTAGCTGGGCCTCTCTCCTCACCCCTAATCCTATTATCGCTCCCCCAGGCTCACCTCTAGCAGGCCTGGTTTTATCCCCTTCCCCCCTCATGTCTAGTTTAAAGCCCTCTCTACTAGTCCTGCCAGCTCCTGGGCAAGGATCCGTTTCCCCCTTTGAGACAGGTGATACCCATCTGCAGACCTCAGGCCAGGGGCCGAGTAGACCGCCCCATGTCCAAAGAACCCGAGATTCTTGTGCTTGCACCAGCCTCTCAGCCATGTGTTTATGCGATGGGTTTTCCTGGTTATTGCATTGTCTATCCCTGCCACTGTAGGAATACCTGCAAAAATTACTTGTATGCCTGCATTGTCATCTAAACTCCCCAGCCCCCTAAACCTTGTAGCATTTCCACGTGAAGCCTTATCTAATCCAGTAACCCGACCATCTGATGCCAAAGGGTAACGGTCCGCAGTTAGTAGTAAGACTAAATAGTAGCACTTAACCGTAATCCAGCAGGGGATGAGGCCGAGCTTGTCTTCTGCCAGGGCTGCTCTCAGCCCCAGGGCACGGCGAGTGGCTGCGGGCAGTGCATCTCCCAGCTGAGGTGCCTGTAAACACCTGCCAGCTGTCCTTGTGGACGGCCTGTCGTCGTCATGGAAACTGATTGTAACAGCACAAAGGTTCCAGGAGCGTGGGTGATGTCAGCTGTGACATCCTCTGGGGGGCCTGGAGCCGCCCTTTTTTGGCCTTGCAGCCCATCAAGCCAAAGCCTGCTGTCCTGCACGCGGTCCCACCGGGCAGAAACTCCTGGGACGTAGGAAGGTTCAGGGGAGGGGACAGATGCCTGAGGGCATTCTTTGATTCCATCCCAAGAGTTGTTTTGTCTTTGTTCTTTCCATGTCGTGTGGTTTTTCTTTGCTTTTCCTTTTGCTATTTAACATCTTTTCTTTCTTTTATGCTTATTTCTCTGTTCCTTTGCATTGCACTGGTTTGGTTGTTTGTTGGTTTTTTTTTCCTTCCCAGAAATCAGTCACCAACAGAAGTTGTCCTGTTAGCCCACATCCACCAAAAATCCCTCAAATACTCTATTCTTACAGCCAAGACAGACCATTTTTTGTTCAATTGCAGTGCACTTACAGACCGTATTTCTAGTCTTGTTCCTGCTGAGGTAGTGGTAAAGAAACTCCAGTCTGCCTGACAGCAATACATTGCTCAGAGTAAAGCTGCTTGAGCACACAAAATGCTGTCAGGCGTCCGAGCTGAGCAACAGACTTCATTCCTGAATTGCACAGCTACCAGTAGAAGTGACCTCCACGCTGTTTGGCCTGTCCAAGGAGTTCACACAGCTCTGAGTACCCCCATTTCTACGCAGAGTGGTATCCCCCGTCGGCTATCAGCTGCTACTGTAAGCTTTTTTTCTGCTGCTTGAAGCCAGAGGGGCCATACCCAGCTGGCCCTTAGGGACCTCCTTTGACCCAGGCCTCCAACGGAAGTGTACCACTTACCCCAGAATGGCTACTGTAGACCAGGGCTATCACAGGCACAGTTTTCAATTGCCCAGGGAGCGGAAAGGTCCAGTAAATGAAGATGGAACTGCTTACCCCTTTGTGAGGAAGAGGGCTCACACCGTACTAAACAAGAGCAGAATTTGAAGCAGTGATCCTTCCCTTGGGGCAGCCAGCCCTGAAATGAGGTGAGGGAGGGGTGGAACCAGGCTGCCCCCCTTTGTCATCCAGGTGAGTTGCTTCCCTCTTTTTGCTCCTGAGCAGAACAAGATTTGATGAGGAGGAAGGCCTGTGAAGTCCAAAAAGACTGCTTTCATACTTCCTCCCCGTTTGTGTTAGCTGGCTGTCACGGAGTTATCTAGATCAGTGTATGCCTGTGGCGGGACAGTGGGCCTGTTTTCCTGTGTTTGGCTTCCTTGCTTTGCGATGATGCTGTCTTGAGTTCATGTGCTGGACTCTTGTATTTCGTGTCTTTGTTTTGCTTTGCTCTGATTTCCTTGTTGTTTGCCGTTCTTTTGTCAGTCTTGCTTTATTGCTGCTCCTTTGTTGCAATACCTTTGTTATGTTCAGATGTGGTGATTGATACTTTTCCCTTTCCCATTCTTGGAACTCTTTTCTCCCTCCTTCAGGGTGTTCCTCTTTGTTTCTTGGCTTTTCAGGTGACTTTGCTTTGCCTTCCTTGGCTTTTTGGTCCTTCCTCTTTTGGTTCTTGTTCCTGGATTTGCTTTCGTCTTCGGCTTTCCTTTTGTATTTTTGCCTTGCATTGCTTGTGAATTTCCCTTCTTTTCCGTGCTAAGCACTGTGCGACGTTTAGGGGTGGGAAAAGGTACCGAGGTGCATGGATATGGAGAAGAGAAGCTCTCCTGCTGTGGCTGAGAGGTGATCCAAAGGAGGCCTCCCGAGCAAGCACCACAAAGGCAGCTTGCTTCTCCAGAGGCTGCAGCATAAGCTCGTGTTCCTTGTGGAGGACTCCGTTGTGCATCTGCAGGAGCTGCTTTGGCATGGAGGATTTTGTGGAGTTGCTGCCAGTCGTTGCTGGAAAAGAAGGGTGACTTGTGGGCTCTGAGGAGGGGATTTTGTGTTTTCATGGCATACAAATGCATTCCCTTTTCTGATGTGTTTTTGTGCATTGGTGTTTCAGGCGTGTGAGTGAGGACTCTCCGCTGGAATTTGTACCGAGAAGAGCCCAGGTGAGGAATGGAGCAACGTGCCTTGGTGCTGTGTTTGACTGGGGGAGCGGGCAAGGAGGAATGTTTGTAAAGGTGTAGTTGCTCTGGATTTCACTGAGCGGGACGAGTCTGGGCTGAAGTTTTCTGTCATTCTGTTTGTTGCATCGGAACGGCTGCCTCGGTAGATTGGAGGGAGGGAGGGAGGGAGAGGGAGATTTTAAAGCTGGAAGCAGTCCAGAGCAGATGGCATTTCTGCCTGCTTTGATGACGCTGTTCAAAGTCTTTGGGTCTGCAGTGCGGCTATGCAAGGTCCTGATTCAAAGGCAGGATTCAATCCAGTCGCAGCTCATTGCGGGCAAATGCTTCTCTTAAGTGGTCTTCTGAATCAGCAGTGTCAGGGATTTTACAGTGTGTGTGTTGCTGTGGCTGGCAGTCTTTGCAGTTAGGAACGTCTTCCTGTGTTTTTCTGTTCCGAATAGGATCCCATCCTTGAGCTGCATTAGAAGCAAATTGTGATATCATGTGCGGTAAGAAAGGGCAGAGGAGCAGGCTCCTCCGGGTGGTGATCACGTCAGCAAGCTGTTGGAGCTGAAGGAGCATTTGGACAATGCTCTCGGAGCTCGGGTTTGCATTTTGGTGGCCCTGTGTGGGGTGAGGAGTTGGACTTGGTGGCCTTTGTGGGTCCTGTCCAACTTTGGCTGTTCTCTGGTTCTGTGAGCAGCGGACAGGGCTGATTTGGCGCAAGCTCCCGTTCCACGTTCAGCATCGTAGGTGCTGTTAGGAGCTGAGGTGGGTGCCGTGGCAGGCGGCTCCTCAGTGGTGGTACTCCAGTGATGGGGGTCATCCTGCCGTGTTTCTGGGATAGCAACAAGGTCACAACTTTCCAAGTGCATCAGTGTTTCCAACTCCTTCTGCTTATTTCCCAGGCCGTGTGCATTGTCATAAAGGCACTTCAGCTGGGCTTCCTGTCTCACGGCCTTTCTTTTCTGGAGGATCTAGGATTCCCTAGAACATCCTCCTGCTCTTCTCAGCAGGAGGATGTTCTAGGGAATCCTGCTGTTCTAGGGAATCTACTCAGCCACTTCCCCGGGCATCCCATTCCAGTGGCTGTCCACTCTTCCAGAGAATCAGTTCTTCCTCATATCTCCCCTGAACCTCCCCTCGCACAACTTGAGTGACTGGAAAAGGAGAGACATAAACCCCATTTTTGAAAAGGCCAAAAGGAAGACCTGGGGAACTACAGGCCTGTCAGTTGATTATGAAGGAAGTCTTCAGGAAACTATAGTAAAGCAAGCCGAAAACAGAGGTGATTGGTGACAGCCCTTACTTCACTAAGGGCAAATCATGCGTGACCGATTTGTTGTTCTTCTACGATGGCATTATAGCATTAGTGGGTAAGGCTGAAGCCTGAGCTTCTGCTGTCATCTATCTGGACTGACGTGGATTTGACAGATGGACAGTTGAGTGGTCCATTAATTGACTTAGCTGGACAGTTAGACTGAGTGGTTGCCGTCAACCATTGTCGCTCATTGTGAAGGCAGAGACCAGTGGTGACCCTCAGGAATCCATTGGTGGAGCTATTCAAGAAATATTTAGCTGTGGTACTAAGGTACGTGGTTTAGTGGGCAATATTGGCAGTAGGTGGACCGTAGGAGTAGAAGATCTGGAGAAGCGGAGGCTCAGGGGAGATCTTCTCTCTCTCTATAAATCCCTGAGAGGAGGCTGTGGCAAAGTGGGGATTGGCCTGTGCCCCCAGGTAACAGCGATAGGAAAAGAGGGAATCAGAATCACCAAGGCAGGAGAGGATCTCCAAGGTGATCGAGTGCGACCGTCCACCTACCACCGCTTCCCCACTAAACCATGTCCCTTAGTTCAGCATTTAAACATTTCTTGGACACCTCTGTGGATGGTGACTCAACCACTTCCCCGGGCAGGCTGCTCCAGTGCCTGACCACTCTCTCTGAGGATAAATTATTCTTAATATCCATCCTGAACCTCCCCTGGCGCAACTTGAGGCCATTCCATCTCATCCTATTGATAGTGAGATGGGAGAAGAGGCCAACTCTCACCTGGTCACAACCTCCTTTCAGGGAGATGTTGTGAGCTATGAGCCCTCAAGTTGCGTAACCGTTGGGGTTATGGCAACTGATTGAAAATGATGGGATGGAAAGTAATGAGTTTCCTCATAGGAGACACTCATCTTGAGCTGTCAATCTGAAGAAGTGCAAACAGATGCGGACAAAGGAGAGTCAATGCGGTGTATTGAAAAAACATGCAAGGACATGACACATAAGTTGCCAGGTTTGTGGGAAGGTCATATAGCGTACCTCCCCATATTTATTTTTCAGACATCATCCTCCGTGCTAGTGAGGCTTTATCTGCTTGGTTTTCAGGGCAAGTTTCACATTCAGGGATATCCTGTGCAGTAGCGTCCTTGTTGCAGACCCTGTTTCTGTATTGCGTCTCTTCCTCTGTGACACCCCAGGGGTGTCACGGGCCCGCTGAGCAAGAAGAAATTCCTTGTTGAGGTTGTCAAGGCACTATGAAAGTTTTCCCGGCAAAGCTGTGGATGCCCCGTCCGTGGAGGTGTTCAAGGCCTGGTTGGGTGGCGTCCTGGGCTGCCTGGCCCAGTGGGTGGCATCGCTGCACACAGTGGTGGGGTTGGACGTACCACTTGTTTAACGTCCCCTCCAAGCCAGGCCATTCTATGGTGCTGTGATTCTACGATGTAAGTGTGACAAACGTCAGCTGTGGTTTTCTGTAGGTGTCAGGGAATGGTCCCCCACGGTGATGGTGCCCAGAGCAAGGGACAGAGCTCTGCGCCTACCCTGGGAGGACTCTCACCCTCCTGAGCTGCCCAACAGGATGTGTTCACTGGGGGAGGTGGCTGCACTGCAGCTTCGCTGCCACGGTTGCGCCCAAATAGCCCCTTCTCTCCCCAGCAGAGGTGCCCCAAGCAGCGACCCCAGGCAGCCCTGGTGCAGCGCATCACAAGACAAGGGGTACACGGGGAGCCTCCTACCCAGCATCACGAGGCCGTGAAGTCGCAGTGCCCCACCTTGCTGTGCTGAGCCGTGAGGTCATAACGCCCATCTGTGACGTCTGTCCCGAGCTACAGGATCACTGTGTGCCTGCCCCGACAGCAGCACTTGCTGTGGCTGCAGCAGCTGTGGTGGCAGCATGGCACGAGTGTGGGGGTCCGTGGCCCCTGTCCGTCTCGTTGTTGTCCTCCTCCTTACCGCTGTGTGTTCCCTGGAGAGCTTTGCTGCTCCGTGGCGAGCACCGGGAGCAGGTGGGTGGGCAGAGAGGGGGCCAAAACTGAGCAGCACTGGGGGCCAGAAGTCAGGCTGTATCCCCATGGCGCCAGAGCACGGTTCCCTGGGGCCTGCTTTCCATGGTGGGCAGATGGTGATGGGCAGCACCTCAGGGGCCAGGAAAGAGCCCGTGGCAGCTCTGCTCCCCAGGGCTGGTTCCAGCCGTTGTCGGGCCGTGACTTGGCCTCTTGCTGGCTGGAGCACAGCCTTCATCCTGGGAGTTGTCGTAGGGGGGAAGTTTAGAGGATGTGTGCTGGGAAAAGTGTGAGCGTTTCTGACCCAGCCTCATGGCACTCCCCGTAGTCGAATGCCAGTATTCAGCACAGCCCTGGCTCGCAGCCCAGAGGAAGAGACAGGCATGGTTTCCTCCAGTGTGACCTTCCTTTGTGTACGTGAGAGATCTCCCAGTAAGAAAGCCCCGAGGGGCTGTATCTTCTTCCACACGGTCCATGAGGCATGTGGAGAGAGTATTTTGTAAGCTGCTGGGTGCCAGCCAACAGGTCCTCCTGGCTGCTCTGCAACTTTGGAAATCACGGCCTGAGTCTTTCTTCCGTGCCGTTACCTGACCCACCTCCGGCTACTAAGGGAGAAGATTGCAACATGCAATGGGAACTAGTCTTGTCTGTTCTTCTTGATTCTAGATGGCGCCTTTGGTGTTCCGTTTCTGGATGGTTGCCTGGATCCGGATTTTGTGCCTCAGGGGAAACCCAGAGGTAAGTTGTGAGCGTGTGTTTCCTCAACGGCAGAACGATGCATGCCCTAACCGTTGGTAATTTTACTGAAGATGCTGTCAAGGTCTTCCTAATGTGCTTACACCTCGAAGGGCTTGCACAGATAAGTCCTAAGTATTTGGTTAGTTGGAGAGCTGCCACATATGAGTGGGATGGTTACCCCTGCCATCAGCTGAGAGCACCCAGACCTTGGTATGTGGGTCATTCCCTGACCCAGCGCCAGACCCTGCAGGTCACTCAGGAAATGTAGGCCCCAGTGTGCAGTGGAAGCTCTTCTCACCTGTGTCTGATCCCGCTTGTGCCTGCAGGCCCTCTTGGTCAATCAACAGCGTGGAATCGTGTCCCTGAGCCCGGTGTGGATGCTGGAGGTAAGTCTCCAGTCTTCATTTTCTCGATATTTGTTCCTATTTGGTTGTGATGGTTCAGCAATGGTTCATCTTTTCATTGGCCAGCGGGTTCTTCTCTGTGAGAAGCATGGGTGTTTACGATTTCTTGGGCGCTCCGTGCTCCCAGTGTGGTGTTGGCTTGGCCTTTGTGCATCCGAGGCCCCCCAGTAATGAAGCCTCAAGGGGATGAATGTTCTTCAGTGAGGTCCCTGAGAGTCCTTTCACGTGGCCTGGAGAGACTCTTTGGAATGCTGCTTCAGCAGCTTTCCAAAGCCAACAGGTCAGCTGGCTTGTGTGCCCCTCTGGATCTTTAATGCCGCGCCCGCATCGCAGGTGATTACCAGAGCCCCTTCCAGATGCTGCTGGTTCCTAAGGAAGAGGGAGATCACAGTGTGCAGTGGGAACGTTTCTCACGTGCCCTCGATTACAGCTGTGTCTCCAGGCAGTGGCTTGTCAAAGTCTCAGTTTAATCAGGTCCATGAGACTCAGTGCAGTCTCGTAGGTAGATCAGCAAAAGGGGGGAGCACTTAGGTTTTCATGTTGTTTCCAAGTGAAGTGTGTCTTCGTACTCCCTTTGCAGAAGAGAAGGGAGGATGTGGGTCAGGATGAGTGGTGTGCGTGGCGTGCTTTGCCTTGCAAAGGTGTCTTTGCCAGCCACTCCAGCTGTGAGGTGTTTCGAGTGCCTTCTGCAGAGCCAGCAGGCAGGGTTCAGTTGAGTGTAAAGCTGGGTCGAGCTCCGGGAGAGCTTTCCTCTGGGCAGCTCCACACGTGGCTAGTTTTGTCACAATTGCGGTGCCACTGCAGGCACCCAGGGACTGTTGCAAAGATGCTCCTGAGTGGAAGGGAGAGAACAGTGTCATGAAGGAGTCCCCTGTTTTGATTGCCTCGTCTGTCATTCTGGCCGCAAGAATGTTTAATGAGAGTTGCTGTGTGCTGTGTTTGCAGGTGTGACTGGAGGTGTAGGTGATCCAGCTTCCCCTCTGCGATCCAGGATGCGTGGGAGTCCGTCATCTCGCATGGGTATGTCATGGCTTTATAGATCCTTTGTGACAGCTGACAGCGCAAAGGCCAAACGTCAGCCAGGTCTCTCGGCAGATGTGAGAGTGTAGTCCTGCATGGTGTATGTCCTTTCACTGCGCGATCCCCTGCTATGCTTGGCAGTGCAGTTATGCCGCTGTGTGTGATGGAAACTTTTTGTGGACCTTTGGTTGCAGAAGTGTGGCCAGGGAAGGCGTTGCCAAGTCCTCAGCTCTTTCCTGTGCTGGAGCCCCGCTGGAATCCCAGGGGTAAGTAGTTTATCTTTACTGACTTCACTGACTCCCCACTGATCTTCAAAACTTCCGGCACAGGCGATGTAACTTCCTACGTTGTGTTAGGTCCGGAAAGAGGAAAGGATACATCTAGAAGAGGGAAATACTCCCCGAGGTCATCTCCTGGGCTAAAGGAACTCCTGAAGGAAATGGAGAAGGCAGCGCGTGGTGGGTATACTTGAGTGTGTTCACTGTGAGACTTGGGAAGCTGAGGTCTGATATGCATGGGTGGATAAGCTGTAGCCTGCACGGCAGGAAGGGATCTCTCAGAGCCATGGTGTGGTGGTGTTCCGTGTAACACCTTGCAGGCACTGTCAAGCTCCAGAGATGGTCTGCTGCCACTTCTGCATCCAGCCAAGACCCCGAGACGGCTGCTCGCCCAGCATGACCGTAACTTGTCAGAGCTGCTTTGTGCAGACATTGGCACCCAGATGGCAGCAAGTGGCGAGTGCTGTGCTCCTGTTTGAACAAAGCCCTCTCTGCTGCTGAGCAAGTTCAAGGCAGGAGGAGCATCCCAAGCAGGGGTGGCTGTCTTTGCTAATGCTGGAAATGAGGTGGAGATGGTGATTCTGGAGATGTTTCTGCCGGAGCTTGAATTTGAGCGTGCAGGTGCCTGGCTGTGATGAGTGGAACAGGATGGTTGGTGATGGTCCCAGCATGGTGCATGAGGGCCCTGCCCAGGGGCCTTATTCCTCGGGAGGCGTGAGAGGTTTTGGCACCCTCCAATTCCTGGGAGGGCCCAAATGCCCTTGGGCAGCGGAGGGGGTCGCAGTGGCTTTGGGGGGCTGGGACCTGCAGACTTTGCCTGAGCTCAGGGTAGGAGTAGCTCAGTTCCTGATGAGAGGACGTCACATCCAATGGTACTGTCCTGTTTCTTTCCGAAGGAAGTGACCAACCATCTGCACAGGACACGCTGCGGTTTGGCAGCCATCCCACACTGCCAGTCTCGGCCAGAGGAGCACAGACAGCGCCGACAACTGGCATGCCAGGTAATTTGTGTCCTGTGGTCATCCAGTGTCACTAACCAGAGTCAGTGTGTGCCTGCAGGCTCTTCCTGCCTGCTCTTGCACCCCAGGTCAGCAGCCATACCTGAGCGTATGAGCACAGAGCACATGTAAAAGAAGCCAGGGGTGGCTCTCTGAAAATGGCTGACCTCAGTGGGGTTTGGTGAGTTGTTCCAGCAGCATGCCCGAGAAGGTACATGCAGACCTCTGTGACGCCGCTCACCTCCCAGTGCTCACAGAGAGTTGTGAGCTCTGCCCTTTTGGATGAGCGGGGTCCTGTGTGGTAGGAGCGTGCAGGAGTATTTCTCCCCTGGGCTGGCTGCGGCTGTGCCCTGTGCTGGCTTGAGGCTGACCTTCAGCCTGGGCGGTGTCCTGAGGAAGAGCTCAGGACACGTGCGCTGGGGAAAGTGTGAGGGCTTCTGCTGTGCAGTGCTCCCCGCAGCCAAAGCCCAGAGCCCAGGGCAGAGCGCCAGCCCTCGGCCCAGAGGAATACATGGGCAGTGGTGGTGCAGCCTCACCCTACCCAACGAGAAGTGGAAGCAGTCCTTTTTGTCCCCTGGTGCTTAGGCACCAGAGACAGAGGTGGTAGCCTCTGATGAAAAAGAAAATCCCGTGGGTCCGTGAAGCACACAGTGAGATGATCTGTAGCGCAGGTGATGGTAACATGCAGCATTATCTCATTTCTTTCAGGGGTGGATGCTGGGAAAAACACAAGGGCTGTGCTTCAGGAGTTTCTGCAGGTGCACTTCACCCTAGTGATCGCAGTGCTTGTAACTGTGCTGCTGTCTGGGCTGGTGATGACCTGTATTGCTGTGTCGTGGATGTGGCACAAATATCCGTGAGTTGTCTTTTCCCCAAGACACTTAATTGCTGCATTTGGCAAGGAGGCACTTGTGGCGCCGGGATCCTGGGCGGCCAAGTGAGCTGCTGGCAGTATGCTGCTCGGATTAATGTTGCGGTGTCTTTTAAGTGTCCTCCTAATTCCCATCAGTGAGTAGTGCTTTCTGAAACTCATTCTCACAGAGTGTGCAAGAGGGCAGAGACAGCTCCAGGACAAGCTCATCCTGAGAGTGACCGGGAGAGAGGCCAATCTGGAGGTGAAGGCAGAGCGGAGCTGGGAGAGGCAACAGAAGATGCCGTAGTTGCCCAAGAAAAGAAGAATGTGTCCAGCGGATCCAGCCCGTTCCCCTCCTCCTTTGAAGCGGAGTTTGAACAGCTGTGCAGCAAAATCAGCACAGACCCTTCCCTTTGGCCCACGTGTACCAGCAGCTCTCCCACGGACGGCATCTCTTCCCCAGATGCTCGCGGTTCTCGGGGTTCCCCATAGCCATCTAGTGCTCCGGTTACCTGTGTCAGCAGGGCTGGGGTCCCCTGGAAGACCCCGCTTTGTGAGTAATAAAGACACCCTGTGCAAAAGCAGCTGTTTTGAGCATTTCCATGGGGTTCTAGTGCATAGGGAAGGGCTGGGGAGGCTTGATATGTGAAGAGTTGTCCTTGAGCTCTTCTAGGCTCCTGCCCTGAATCAGGGCAGGCGACGAGGGAAGGAAGCAGCTGGAAGGGGGAGTTTCCAGCACTGAGCACATGTGGGAGAAAGGACGTGGTAGCAAAGGCTACCAGTACAATGCTTACACCTGCAGGTGAAGAGGCGACAGCCTGCCCTATGGCAGTCCTGGATTGGAAGTCACAGAAATCATCGTACGAGTCGTCATAGAAGTCACGGAATGGCGTGGATTGGAAGGGACCTCAAGGACCTTCGGGTTCCAAACGCCAACCAAGCAATGGGTTCTAGGAGACCCATTGGAATTAAGGTACCACTTACAACGGATGGTTTTGACAAGTGGAAATGTGTCGTTCAGGAGTATAGGAGCGATCCGCTTGGGGTCGCTAAAAGATTTGAAACAACACTAAAAGCAGCATCCTGACTGGGCGGATATAGACGCGATGCTGGATGAGTTCACCGGGACGGAAGAGCAATGAATTCTGAAAACGGCTAGGACTCACGTCCAGGCTCAAGTGAGTGCCCAAACCCTGCAAGGGCAGATAGAGGGTTTTGTCCTCCATTTTCCCAATTCAAGGGAAGACAAGGCCAGGCAAGGCAAGTCACAGCAACGCAAAGCCAGGCCAGGCAGGGCAAGGCCTGGCAAGGCAAGGGAAGGCGGGGCCGGGCCAGGCCCGTACACTCGAGGCAAGGCAAGGCAATGCAAGGCCAGGCCAGGCAAAGGAAGGTCCAGAAAGTGCAACGCAAGTGAAGGCCAGGCCAGGCAAGGCAAAGCCAGGACAGGCCAGGCAAGGCCAGGCAAGGCAAGGAAAGGCAAGGCCAGGCAAGGCAAGGCAAGGTTATGCAATGCAAGGCGATTCCAGACAAGGCCAGGCCAAGCAAGGCAAGGCAGGCACTTCAAGGCCAGGAAAAAACATGCCAGGCCAGGCAAGGGCAGGCCAGGCCAGGCCATGCAAGCCACGGTAAGGAAAGGCCAGGCAAAACAAGGTTGTGTTTCTCCACCAATGTCTCATTTCCCCAAGGTTCGGACGCTGCTTTCCGTCCAGCAGGGGTGGAACCCTCCATGGGCTCTTCCAGGCAACCCCCCCACCTCTTTCTGAGGGGACCTCTGGGTCCTACAGTTCTACTTTAGCACCGTAACAGTAACAGCTGCTGCTATTCCCAATCAGAGGGGAATCTCTCTGTTCCTCAATCAGTATTTTCTTCATATTGCTCACCTCTCTTTGGTTATACATCCCTGTTACACCTTGCTCATCTTTGCCTTCCTCAGCCTGCGTCCTTCTCAATCTTTTCCCTTTCCAAAATCTCATCATTACATAAACCACTAACATTACTTTTCAGTTTCACTTCCTCCTCTCCAGAGGCTTCCAGTGCTAACACTGGAATTTTGGGTTTCCCAGATTTCTGCACATGAAAGCTATTCTCACTTCCAGTGCCCCATCCTCTTCACCTGTCCCCATTCACAATAAACAGTTTACAACAGCAGTCCCTGACTGCGGCACTCTCTCTCTGAGAGTTCTGCTCGCAGGTGAATGGTGCGGGGGTGCTGCTCCTCATGCCAGTGCAGATAAACTCACTTTTTCTTTAACCCTTTTTCCTTTGTCCACTGTTCATACCCTCAGTTACACTTCCACATAGCCTCAATCATGCGTCTGTTTACCATTAGCAATTACACTTACTTATACCATCAAAACCGTTTGTCCCATTTAATCAGTACCCGCAAAGTGAACATAAAGTTCTTCAGTTTCCACAAACACCCAGTACTTAGTCTCGTGATTAGAGCACTCAATTATAAAAACTGTTCATGTTATTTCATTTACCTTCCCTCCTTAAGAAGAACAGTAGCTGTAAGAAAGTATTATAGTTTTGGGTCCCATTCCGAGGCCACTTCTCATCATCTTCTAACTTATAGATTAACCACCGTTGATTGCTATACTTGATTAAAGTTTCCTTAGAATGCCTCCAGGTTCCCCCGCAATATTCCACCAATTTGCTAAAATTGCCAAATGGTTTTGTTTGGGAATTTCCTTCCCCTGGGAGCCTCCCATGGTGTTTACAAAATTCTTCTTGATTCCTAATTTCCTCCAAGTTTCCGCAAACAAGCCCTTAACACCATATAGTGATCTTGTTCAGTTAGAAACACTTGGAAACAGATCTCACAGAAGGCTGTCCACCTTCCTTTACACGCTTCCCCACAAACGGAACACAGTACTACATAAACAGGCTGACAATCATTCCGTGAATGGAAAGCTTCTCACAGCACGTTCACTCTGACATTTAGAACAAAAACCGTGCTTTATACATCATACACAGTGCTGACGATGGGCTTTAGCTGGAATCTTAAGAAGACTAGTACATTAGTCGATCAGTAGCAAGCCTTAAGATTTTTCCAAAAGTCAGCTTGACCTGAAATGATTAGATACACGGTACCGAACACTCAGCAGATGGTGATAACAATAATACAACCTATAACTCCCACTACTATCTTCAGGAGTATAAACGTTATGATGTGACAAAATCCCCTCTGTTAACAATCAAGGCAAGGGAAGGCTAGTCAGGGCCAGGCAGTACAAGGCAAGGCAAGACCACACAAGGAACAGCAAGCAAGTAAAAGAAAGAAAAAGCATGGCAAAGCAAGGCAAGGCGAGGCCAGGCCAGGCAAGGCCAAACAAGGCAAGGATAAGCCGTCTGAAACCAGGCTAGGTAGGCAAGGCCAGGCAGGGCAAGGCAAAGCAAGGCATGGCAAGCGAAGGACAGGCATGGTAATGGAAGGCCAGGTAAAGGAAGGGCAAGGCAAGGGAAGGCAAGGCCAGGCCAAGCGAGGCCAGGCCCGGCCATGACATTCAAGGCATGGCTGGGCAAGGCAATGCAAGACAAGGCCAGGCCAAGCCAGGCCCAACAAGGCAAGGCAAGGCAAAAACAGGCAAGGACAGGCAAGAGCAGGCCAATCCATGGCAGGCAAGGAAAGACAAGGCAGGGCAAAACAAGGCAAGGCCAAGGAAGGCAAGGCAAGGCAGAGCAAGGAAATGAATAGCAAAGCAAGGCTAGGCAGAGCAAGGAAATGAAAAGCAAAGCAAGGCTAGGCAGGGCAAGGCAAAGCAAGGCAAGACAATCTGAGGCCAGGTGAGGTCTTTCAGTGCAAGGCAAGGTCGGGCCAGGTAAGGCCGGGATTGGCCAGGCCAGGCTATGCCAAGCAGGGCAACGCAAGGCCACGACAGGAAAAACCAGGCAAGCCATCCAATGCCAGGGCAGGCCGGACCATGCGAAGGCAAGGCAAGGCCTGGCAAGCACAGGTCAGGCCAGGCTAGGCAAAGCAAAGCAAAGCAAAGCCAAGCCAGGCAAGGCCAGGCAGTGCAAGGCTAGGCAAGGCAAGGCAAGGCGAGGTCAGGTGAGGTCTTTCACTGCAAGGTAAATTCGGATGACGTAAGGCCTGGACTGGCCAGGCCAGGCTATGCCAAGCAAAGCAAGGCAAGGCAAGGCAAGGCCAGGGAAGGTCAGGCAGAATGAGGCATGGCCAGTCCAGGCACTGCATGACAAGAAAGGCAAGGTCCGGCCAAGCAAGACAAGGCAAGGCCAAGGAATGCATGGCAAGGCAGAGCAAGGAAATGAAAGGCAAGCCAAGGCCAGGCAAGACCAGGCAAGGAAAGGCAAGGCAAGGCAAGTCCAGGCAAGGCTAGGCCTGGCCAGGCCAGGCAGGGCAAAGCAAGGCAAGGCAAGGCAAGGCAAGGCAAGGCAAGCAAAGGCAAGGCAAGGCAAAACAAGACCTGGCTAGGCACAGGCAGGCAAGGCAAGGCAAGGCAGGGCAAGTCCAGGCAAGGCCACGCCATACAGGGAAAGGCCATGGAAGTAAAGGCCAGGCCAGGCAAAGCCAGGCCAGGCAAGGCCAGGCCAGGCAAGGCACAGCAAGGCAAGGCACGGCAAGGCAAGGCAAGGCAAGGCAAGGCAAATTCAGGCCAGGCAAAGCAAGGCAAGGCCAGGCAAGGCAAGGTAACACATAACAAGGCCAGGCCCGGCCAGGCAAGGCAAGGCAAGTCCAGGCCAGTCACAGCTAGGCAAGGCAAGTCCAGGCAAGTCCAGGCCAGTCAGGGTAAGGCAAGGCAAGGCAAAACAAGGCCAGGCCAGGCAAGGCAAGGCAAGTCCTGGCTAGGCAAGGCAAGTCAATGCAAGGCAAGTCCAGGCAAGGCCAGGCAAGGCCATTCAAGGCAAGGCAAGTCCAGGCCAGTCACATCTAGGCAAGGCTAGGCCCGGTCAGGCAAGGCAATGTAAGGAAGTCCAGGCAAAGCCAAGCAAGGCAAGGCAAGGCAAAAGAAGGCCAGGCCAAGCAAGGCAAGGCTAGGCCCGGTCAGGCAAGGCAATGTAAGGAAGTCCAGGCAAAGCCAAGCAAGACAAGGCAAGGCAAGGCAAGGAAAGGTCAGGCCAACCAAAGCAAGGCTAGGCCCGGACTGGCAAGGCCAGGAAAGGCCAGGCAAGACAATGCCAGGCAAGGCAAGGCTAGGCAAGGCAAGGCAAGACTAAGAAAGGCAAAGCTAGGCAAGGCAAGTCCAGGCAAGGCCACGCAAGGCCACGCAAGGCCAGGCAAAGCAAGGCAAGTCCAGGCAAGGCCAGACAAGTCCAGGCAAGGCAAGGCAATTCAAGGACAGTCATGGCAAGGCAAGGCAAGGCCAAACAAGGCAAGGCCAGGCAAGGCAAAGCCAAGCAAGACCAGGCAAGTCCAGGCAAGCCCAGGCAAGGCAAGACAAGTCCAGGCCAGACACAGCTAAGCAAGGCAAGTCCAGGCAAGGCAAGGCAAGTCCAGGCAAGGCAGGGCAACGCCAGGCTAGGCAAGGCAAGGCCAGGCAAGACCAGGCAAGGCCAGGAAAGGCAAAGCAAGGCAAGGCAAGGCAAGGCCAGGCCCGGCCAGGCAAGGCAAGTCTAGGAAAGGCAAGGCCTGTCAAGGCAAGGCAATGCAAGGCAAGTCCACGCCAGGCCAGGCCAGTCATGGGAAGACCAGGCAAGGCAAGGCCAGGCCAGGCAAGGCAAGGCAAGGCCAGGCAAAGCCAGGAAAGGCCAGGCCAGGCAAGGCTAGGCCAGGCCAGGCCAGACAGGGCAAGGCCAGGAAAGGCCACTCAAGGCAAGGCACAGCTAGGCAAGGCAAGGCAAGGCCAGGCCAGGCCAGGCAGGGCAAAGCAAGACAAGGCAATGCCAGGGCAGGCCAGGCTAGGCAAGGCCAGGCAAGGCAAAAGAAGGCAAGGCAAGGCAAGGCCAGGCAAGGCAAGGCAAGGCAAGGCAATGCAAGGCACGACAAGGCAAGGCAAGGCAAGGCAAGCAAGGCAAGGCAAGGCAAGGCAAGGCAAAACAAGACCTGGCCAGGCACAGGCAGGCAAGGCAAGGCAAAACAAGACCTGGCCAGGCACAGGCAGGCAAGGCAAGGCACGGCAGGGCAAGTCCAGGCAAGGCCACGCCATACAGGGAAAGGCCATGGAAGTAAAGGCCAGGCCAGGCAAGGCCAGGCCAGACAAGGCCAGGCCAGGCAAGGCACGGCAAGGCAAGGCACGGCAAGGCAAGGCAAGGCAAGGCAAGGCAAATTCAGGCCAGGCAAAGCAAGGCAAGGCCAGGCAAGGCAATATAACACATAACAAGGCCAGGCCCGGCCAGGCAAAGCAAGGCAAGTCCAGGCCAGTCACAGCTAGGCAAGGCAAGTCCAGGCAAGTCCAGGCCAGTCAGGGTAAGGCAAGGCAAGGCAAAACAAGGCCAGGCCAGGCAAGGCAAGGCAAGTCCTGGTTAGGCAAGGCAAGTCAATGCAAGGCAAGTCCAGGCAAGGCCAGGCAAGGCCAGGCAAGGCCATTCAAGGCAAGGCAAGTCCAGGCCAGTCACATCTAGGCAAGGCTAGGCCCGGTCAGGCAAGGCAATGTAAGGAAGTCCAGGCAAAGCCAAGCAAGACAAGGCAAGGCAAGGCAAGGAAAGGTCAGGCCAGGCAAGGCAAGGCCAGGCCTGGCCTGGCAAGCCAACGCAAGGCAAGGCCAGGCCAGTCAAGGTAAGGCAAGTGCAAGCAAGTCGAGGCCAGGCAGGGTAGGCCAGGCAAGGCAAGGCAAGTCCAGGCCAGTCACGGCAAATAAAGGCAAAGCCAGGCCAGGCAAGGCAAGTCCAGGGAAGGCCAGGCAATGCAAGGCAAGTCCACGCAAGGCCAGGCAAAACAAGGCTGTCCAGGTAAGGCCAGGCAAGGCCAGGCCAGTCACGGCAAGGCAAGGCCAGGCAAAACAAGGCAAGTCCAGGCAAGGCCAGGCAAGTCCAGGCAAGGCAAGGCAAGGCAACTCAAAGCCAGTCATGTCAAGGCAAGGCAAGGCTAAGCAAGGCAAGGCAATGCATGGCAAGTCGAGACAACGCCAGGCAAGTCCAGGCAAGGACAGGCAAGTCCAGGAAAGTCACAGCTAGGCAAGGCAAAGCCAGGCAAGTAAAGGCAAGCAAGGCAAGTCCAGGCAAGGCCATGCAATACAAGGCAAGTCCAAGCAAGGCAAGGCAAGTCCAGGCCTGTCACGGCTAGGCAAGGCCAGGCAATGCAAGGCAAGGCAAGGCAAGGCAAGGCAAGGCAAAACAAGGCTAGGCCACATAAGGCAAGGCCACGCAAGGCCACACAAGGCCAGTCACGGCAAGGTAAGTCCAGGCAAGGACAGGCAAGTCCAGGCCAGTAAGGCAAGGTAAGTCCAGGCAAGAACAGGCAAGGCCAGACAATGCAAGGGACCTCCAGGCAAGGCAAGGCAAGGCAAAAAAAGGCCAAGCCAGGTAAGGCAAGGCCAGGCAAGGCCACACAAGGCCAGGCAAGGCAAGGCAGGTCTATGCAAGGCCAGGCATGTCCAGGCAAGGCAAGGCAAGGCAACTCCAAGCCAGTCATGTCAAGGCAAGGCAAAGCCAAGCAAGGCAAGGCAATGCATGGCAAGTCGAGACAACGCCAGGCAAGTCCAGGCAAGGACAAGCAAGTCCTGGACAGTCACAGCTAGGCAAGGCAAAGCCAGGCAAGTCAAGGCAATGCAAGGCAAGTCCAGGCAAAGCCAGGCAGCGCAAGGCAAGGCAAGTAAAAGCAAGGCCAGGCAAGGCAAGTTAAAGGAAGGCAAGTCCAGGCCAGTAACAGCTAGGTAAGGCAAGGCCAGGAAAGGCAAGGCAATGCAAGGCAAGTCCAGGCAAGGCCAGGCAAGGCAAGGCAAATCCAGGCCAGTCACGGCAAGGAAGGCAAAGCCAGTCCAGGCAAGGCAAGTCCAGGGAAGGCCAGGCAAGTCAAGGCAAGTCCACGCAGGCCAGGCAAAACAAGGCAATTCCAGGCAAGGCCATGCAATGCAAGGCAAGTCCAGGCAAGGCCAGGCAGGGCCAGGCAAGGCAAGGCAAGGCAAGTCCAGGGAAGGCCAGGCAAGTCCAGGCAAGGCAATGCAAGTCCAGGCCAGTCACAGCTAGGCAAGGCAAGGCCAGTCAAGGCAAGGGAAGTCCAGGCCTGGCAGGGCAAGGCAAGTCCAGGCCAGGCAAAGCATGTCCAGCCCAGTCACGGCAAGGCAAGGCAAGGCAAGGCAAGGAAGGCAAGGCAAGGCAAAGCAAGGCAAGGCCAAGCAAGTCACAGCTAGGCAAGGCAAGGCCAGGAAAGGCCAGGCAATATAAGGCAAGTCCAAGCATGTCCAGGCAAGGCAAGGCCAGGCACGGCCTGGCAAGGCAAGTCTAGGCAAGGCAAGGCCAGTCAAGGCAATGCATGTCCAGGCCTGGCAGGGCAAGGCAAGGCAAGGCCAAACAAGGCCAAACCAGGTAAGGCAAGGCCAGGCAAGGCCACACAAGGCCAGGCAAAGCCAGACAAGGCCAGGAAAGGCCAAGCAAGTCCAGGCAAGGCCAGGCAAGTCCAGGCAAGGCAGGTCCTGGCAAGGCCAGGCAAGGTAAGGCAAGGCCCGGCAAGGCAAGGCAAGGCCAGGCCAGTCACAGCAAAACAAGGCAAGGCCAGTCAATGCAAGGCAAGTCCAGGCAAGTCCAGGCCAGGCAGGCAAGGCAAAGCAAGGCAAAACAAGACCAGGCCATGTAAGGCAAAACACGCAAGGCCAGGCAAGGCAAGGCAAGTCCAGGCAAGGCCAGGTAAGGCCAGGCCAGGCAAGGCAAGTCCAGGCGAGACACTGCAAGGCAAGGCAAGTCCAGGCAAGACACTGCAAGGCAATGAAAGGCAAGTCCAGGCAAGGCCAGGCAAGACCAGGAAAGGCCAGTCAAGGCCAGGCAAGTCGAGGCAAGGCCAGGCCCGGCCAGACAAGGCAACGCTTGGCAAGGCAAGGCCAGTCAAGGCAAGGCAAAGCAAGGCAAGTCCAAGCCAGTCACAGCTACGCAAGGCAAGGCAAGGAAAGGAAAGGCAAGTCCAGGCAAGGCCAGGCAAGGCATGGTAATGCAAGGCAAGTCCATGCAAGGCCAGGCAAGGCAAGGCCAGGCAAGTTAAGGCCAGGCTAGGGAAGGCAAGGCCAGGCCCGGCCAGACAAGGCAACGCTTGGCAAGGCAAGGCTTGGCAAGGCAAGGCAAGGCAAAGCAAGGCAAGTCCAGGCCAGTCACAGCTAGGCAAGGCAAGGCAAGGCAAGGCAAGGAAAGGCAAGGCAAGGCCAGGCAAGGCCAGGCAAGCCAAGGCAAGGCCAGGCAAGTCCATGCAAGCCAAGGCAAGTCCAGAAAAGTCCAGGACAGGCAGGGCAAGGCAAGGCAAGGCAAGGCAAGGCCAAGCAAAACAAGGAAATGCAAGGCAAGTCGAGGCAATGCCAGGCAGGGCAAGGCAAGGCAAGGCAAGGCAAGGCCAAGCAAAACAAGGAAATGCAAGGCAAGTCGAGGCAATGCCAGGCAGGGCAAGGCAAGGCAAGTTAAGGCCAGGACAGGCAAGGCAAGGCCAGGCCTGGCCTGGCAAGGTAACGCAAGGCAAGTCCAGGCCAATCAAGGCAAAGCAAGAACAGGCAAGACCAGGCCTGGCAGGGCAAGGCAAGGCAAGGCAAAACAAGGCCAGGCCACGTAAGGCAAGGCCACACAAGGCCACGCAAGGCCAGGCAAGGCACGGTAAGTCCAGGCAAGAACAGGCAAGTCCAGGCCAGTAAAGGCAAGCAAGGCAAGTCCAGGCAAGGCCATGCAATACAAGGCAAGTCCAAGCAAGGCAACGCAAGTCCAGGCCTGTCACGGCTAGGCAAGGCAAGGCAAGGCAAGGCCAGGCCAGGCAGGCAAGACAAGGCAAGGCAAAACAAGGCTAGGCCACATAAGGCAAGGCCACGCAAGGCCACGCAAGGCCAGTCACGGCAAGGTAAGTCCAGGCAAGAACAGGCAAGTCCAGGCCAGTAACGGCAAGGTAAGTCCAGGCAAGAACAGGCAAGGCCAGACAATGCAAGGCAAGACCAGACAAGGCCAGGCAAGGCCAGGCCAGTCACGGCAAGGCAAGGCCAGTCAATGCAAGGGAAGTCCAGGCAAGGCCAGACAAGGCCAGGCCAGTCACAGCAAGTCAATGCAAAACAAGGCCAAGCCATGTAAGGCAAGGCCACGCAAGGCCAGTCTAGACAAGGCAAGTCCAGGCATGGCCAGGCAAGTCAAGGAAAGCCCACGCAAGGCCAGGCAAGTCAAGGCAAGGCAAGGCAATGCAATGCAAGGCAAGGACAGTCACAGCTATGCAAGGCAAGGCCAGTCAAGGCAAGGCAAGTGCAGGCAAGTCCAGGCTAGGCAGGGCAAGTCAGGGTAAGGCAAAACAAGGCCAGGCCAGGTAAGGCAAGGCCAGGCAAGGCCACACAAGGCCAGGCAAGGCAAGGCAGGTCTATTCAAGGCCAGGCATGTCCAGGAAAGGCAAGGCAAGGCAACTCCAGGCCAGTCATGTCAAGGCAAGGCAAGGCCAAGCAAGGCAAGGCAATGCATGGCAAGTCGAGACAACGCCAGGCAAGTCCAGGCAAGGACAAGCAAGTCCAGGACAGTCACAGCTAGGCAAGGCAAGGCCAGGCAAGTCACGGCAATGCAAGGCAAGTCCAGGCAAAGCCAGGCAGGGCACTGCAAGGCAAGTGCAGGCAAGGCCAGGCAAGACAAAGTAAAGGAAGGCAAGACCAGGCCACTAACAGCTAGGTAAGGCAAGGCCAGGAAAGGCAAGGCAATGCAAGGCAAGTCCAGGCAAGGCCAGGTAAGGCAAGGCAAATGCAGGCCAGTCATGTGAAGGCAAGGCAAGGCCAAGCAAGGCAAGGCAATGCATGGCAAGTCCAGGTAAGGCAAGGAAAGATCAGGCCGGTCACAGCAAACCAAGGTAAAGCCAGTCAAGGCAAGGCAAGGCAAGTTAAGGCCAGGCCAGGCAAGTCAAGGCAAGTCCAGGCAAGGCCAGGCAATGCAACGCAAGTCGACGCAAAGGCAGGCAAAACCAGGCAAGGCAAGGCAAGGCAAGGCAAGGCAAGGACAGTCACAGCTATGCAAGGCAAGGCCAGTCAAGTCAAGGCAAGTGCAGGCAAGTCCAGGCCAGGCAGGGCAAGGCAAGGCAAGGCAAAGCAAGGCCAGGCCAAATAAGGCAAGGCCAAGCAAGGCCACACAAGGCCAGGCAAGGCAAGGCAGGTCTATTCAAGGCCAGGCATGTCCAGGAAAGGCAAGGCAAGGCAACTCCAGGCCAGTCATGTCAAGGCAAGGCAAGGCCAAGCAAGGCAAGGCAATGCATGGCAAGTCGAGACAACGCCAGGCAAGTCCAGGCAACGACAGGGAAGTCCTGGACAGTCACAGCTAGGCAAGGCAAGGCCAGGCAAGTCAAGGCAATGCAAGGCAAGTCCAGGCAAAGCCAGGCAGGGCAAGGCAAGGCAAGTCAAGGCAAGGCCAGGCAAGGCAAGTTAAAGGAAGGCAAGTCCAGGCCAGTAACTGCTAGGTAAGGCAAGGCCAGGCAAGGCAAGGCAATGCAAGGCAAGTCCAGGCAAGGCCAGTCAAGGCAAGGCAAGTCTAGGCCAGTCACAGCAAGGCAAGGCAAAGCCAGTCCAGGCAAGGCAAGTCCAGGGAAGGCCAGGCAAGTCAAGGCAAGTCCACGCAGGCCAGGCAAAACAAGGCAAGTCCAGGCAAGGCCAAGCAAAACCAGGCAAGGCCAGGCAAGGCAAGGCATTACAAGGACAGTCACAGCTAGGCAAGGAAAGGCCAGTCAAGGCAAGGAAAGACAAGTTAAGGCCCGTCCAGGCAAGGCAAGGCCAGGCAAGGCCAGGTAAGTCAACGCTAGGCAAGGCAAGGGCAGGCAAGGCAAGGCAAGTGCAGGCAAGTCCAGGCCAGGCAGGGCAAAACAAGGCAAGGCAAAACAAGGCCAGGCCAGGAAGGGCAAAACAAGGCAAGGCAAAACAAGGCCAGGCCATGTAAGGCAAAACACGCAAGGCCAGGCAAGGCAAGGTAAGTCCAGGCAAGAACAGGCAAGTTCATGCCAGTAACGGCAAGCAAGGCAAGTCCAGGGAAGGCCAGGCAATGCAAGGCAAGTCCAAGCAAGGCCAAGCAAGTACAGGACAGTCACGCAAGGCAAGGCCAGTCAATGCAAGGGAAGTCCAGGCAAGGCCAGGCATGTCCAGGCAAGGCAAGGCAAGGCAACTCCAGGCCAGTCATGTCAAGGCAAGGCAAGGCCAAGCAAGGCAAGGCAATGCATGGCAAGTTGAGACAACGCCAGGCAAGTCCAGGCAAGGACAGGCAATTCCAGGACAGTCACAGCTAGGCAAGGCAAGGCCAGGCAAGGCAAGGCAATGCAAGGCAAGTCCAGGCAAAACCAGGCAGGGCAAGGCAAGGCAAGTCCAGGCAAGGCCCGGCAAGACAAGGTAAAGGAAGGCAAAACCAGGCCAGTAACAGCTAGGCAAGGCAAGGCCAGGAAAGGCAAGGCAATGCAAGGCAAGTCCAGGCAAGGCCACGTCAAGGCAAGGCAAGTCCAGGCCAGACACGGCAATGCCAGGAAAGGCCAGTCACGGCAATGCAAGCCAAGGCCAAGCAAAACAAGGCAATGGAAGGGAGGTCCAGGCAAGACCAGGCCAGGCAAGGCAAGACAAGTTCAGGCCAGGCCAGGCAAGGCCAGGCCAGGCAAGGCCGGGAAAGGCAACGCTAGGCAAGGCAAGGCCAGTCAACGCAAGGCAAGTGCAGGCAAATCCAGGCTAGGCAGGGCAAGGCAAGGCAAGGCAAAACAAGGCCAGGCCACGTAAGGCAAGGCTAGGAAAGGCAAGGCAATTCCAGGCAAGTCACGGCAAGGCAAGGCAATGCAAGGCAAGTCCAGGCAAGTCCAGGCAAGACAAAACAAGGCCAGGCCAGTCATGGCAAGGCAAGGCCAGTCAATGCAAGGGAAGTCCAGGCAAGGCCAGGCAAGGCCAGGCCAGTCACGGCAAGGCAATGCAAAACAAGGCCAAGACATGTAAGGCAAGGCCACGCAAGGCCAGTCAAGTCAAGACAAGTCCAGGCATGGCCAGGCAAGTCAAGGAAAGCCCATGCAAGGCCAGGCAAAACAAGGCAAGTCCAGTCAAGGCAATGCAATGCAAGGCAAGTCTAGGCAAGGCCAGGCAAAACCAGGCAGGGCCAGGCCAGGCAAGGCAAGGCAAGGACAGTCACAGCTATGCAAGGCAAGGCCAGTCAAGTCAAGGCAAGTGCAGGCAAGTCCAGGCCAGGCAGGGCAAGGCAAGGCAAGGCAAAGCAAGGCCAGGCCAAATAAGGCAAGGCCAAGCAAGGCCACACAAGGCCAGGCAAGGCAAGGCAGGTCTATTCAAGGCCAGGCATGTCCAGGAAAGGCAAGGCAAGGCAACTCCAGGCCAGTCATGTCAAGGCAAGGCAAGGCCAAGCAAGGCAAGGCAATGCATGGCAAGTCGAGACAACGCCAGGCAAGTCCAGGCAACGACAGGGAAGTCCTGGACAGTCACAGCTAGGCAAGGCAAGGCCAGGCAAGTCAAGGCAATGCAAGGCAAGTCCAGGCAAAGCCAGGCAGGGCAAGGCAAGGCAAGTCAAGGCAAGGCCAGGCAAGGCAAGTTAAAGGAAGGCAAGTCCAGGCCAGTAACTGCTAGGTAAGGCAAGGCCAGGCAAGGCAAGGCAATGCAAGGCAAGTCCAGGCAAGGCCAGTCAAGGCAAGGCAAGTCTAGGCCAGTCACAGCAAGGCAAGGCAAAGCCAGTCCAGGCAAGGCAAGTCCAGGGAAGGCCAGGCAAGTCAAGGCAAGTCCACGCAGGCCAGGCAAAACAAGGCAAGTCCAGGCAAGGCCAAGCAAAACCAGGCAAGGCCAGGCAAGGCAAGGCATTACAAGGACAGTCACAGCTAGGCAAGGAAAGGCCAGTCAAGGCAAGGAAAGACAAGTTAAGGCCCGTCCAGGCAAGGCAAGGCCAGGCAAGGCCAGGTAAGTCAACGCTAGGCAAGGCAAGGGCAGGCAAGGCAAGGCAAGTGCAGGCAAGTCCAGGCCAGGCAGGGCAAAACAAGGCAAGGCAAAACAAGGCCAGGCCAGGAAGGGCAAAACAAGGCAAGGCAAAACAAGGCCAGGCCATGTAAGGCAAAACACGCAAGGCCAGGCAAGGCAAGGTAAGTCCAGGCAAGAACAGGCAAGTTCATGCCAGTAACGGCAAGCAAGGCAAGTCCAGGGAAGGCCAGGCAATGCAAGGCAAGTCCAAGCAAGGCCAAGCAAGTACAGGACAGTCACGCAAGGCAAGGCCAGTCAATGCAAGGGAAGTCCAGGCAAGGCCAGGCATGTCCAGGCAAGGCAAGGCAAGGCAACTCCAGGCCAGTCATGTCAAGGCAAGGCAAGGCCAAGCAAGGCAAGGCAATGCATGGCAAGTTGAGACAACGCCAGGCAAGTCCAGGCAAGGACAGGCAATTCCAGGACAGTCACAGCTAGGCAAGGCAAGGCCAGGCAAGGCAAGGCAATGCAAGGCAAGTCCAGGCAAAACCAGGCAGGGCAAGGCAAGGCAAGTCCAGGCAAGGCCCGGCAAGACAAGGTAAAGGAAGGCAAAACCAGGCCAGTAACAGCTAGGCAAGGCAAGGCCAGGAAAGGCAAGGCAATGCAAGGCAAGTCCAGGCAAGGCCAGTCAAGGCAAGGCAAGTCCAGGCCAGACACGGCAATGCCAGGAAAGGCCAGTCACGGCAATGCAAGCCAAGGCCAAGCAAAACAAGGCAATGGAAGGGAGGTCCAGGCAAGACCAGGCCAGGCAAGGCAAGACAAGTTCAGGCCAGGCCAGGCAATGCCAGGCCAGGCAAGGCCGGGAAAGGCAACGCTAGGCAAGGCAAGGCCAGTCAACGCAAGGCAAGTGCAGGCAAATCCAGGCTAGGCAGGGCAAGGCAAGGCAAGGCAAAACAAGGCCAGGCCACGTAAGGCAAGGCTAGGAAAGGCAAGGCAATTCCAGGCAAGTCACGGCAAGGCAAGGCAATGCAAGGCAAGTCCAGGCAAGTCCAGGCAAGACAAAACAAGGCCAGGCCAGTCATGGCAAGGCAAGGCCAGTCAATGCAAGGGAAGTCCAGGCAAGGCCAGGCAAGGCCAGGCCAGTCACGGCAAGGCAATGCAAAACAAGGCCAAGACATGTAAGGCAAGGCCACGCAAGGCCAGTCAAGTCAAGACAAGTCCAGGCATGGCCAGGCAAGTCAAGGAAAGCCCATGCAAGGCCAGGCAAAACAAGGCAAGTCCAGTCAAGGCAATGCAATGCAAGGCAAGTCTAGGCAAGGCCAGGCAAAACCAGGCAGGGCCAGGCCAGGCAAGGCAAGGCAAGGACAGTCACAGCTATGCAAGGCAAGGCCCGTCAAGTCAAGGCAAGTGCAGGCAAGTCCAGGCCCGGCAGGGCAAGGCAAGGCAAGGCAAAACAAGGCCAGGCCAGGTAAGGCAAGGCCAGGCAAGGCCACACAAGGCCAGCCAAGGCAAGGCAGGTCTATGCAAGGCCAGGCATGTCCAGGCAAGGCAAGGCAAGGCAACTCCAAGCCAGTCATGTCAAGGCAAGGCAAGGCCAAGCAAGGCAAGGCAATGCATGGCAAGTCGAGAGAACGCCAGGCAAGTCCAGGCAAGGACAGGCAAGTCCAGGCCTGTCAAAGCTAGGCAAGGCAAGGCCAGGCAAGTCAAGGCAATGCAAGGCAAGTCAAGGCAAAGCTAGGCAAGGCAAGTTAAAGCCAGGCCAGGCAAGGCAAGGTAAAGGAAGGCAAGACCAGGCCAGTAACAGCTAGGTAAGGCAAGGCCAGGAAAGGCAAGCCAATGCAAGGCAAGACCAGGCAAGGTCAGGCAAGGACAGGCAAGTCCAGGACAGTCACAGCTAGGCAAGGCAAGGCCAGGCAAGTCAAGGCAATGCAAGGCAAGTCCAGGCAAAGCCAGGCAGGGCAAGGCAAGGCAAGTAAAAACAAGGCCAGGCAAGGCAAGTTAAAGGAAGGCAAGACCAGGCCAGTAATAGCTATGTAAGGCAAGGCGATGCAAGGCAAGCCAATGCAAGGCAATGCCAGGAAGGCAAGGCAAGTCCAGGCCAGTCACAGCAAGGAAGGCAAAGCCAGTCCAGGCAAGGCAAGTCCAGGCAAGGCCAGGCAATGCAAGGCAGGTCCAGGCAAGGCCAGTCAAGGCAAGGCAAGGCAAGTTAAGGCCAGGCCAGGCAAGGCAAGGCCAGGCAAGGCCACACAAGGCCAGGCAAGGCAAGGCAGGTCTATGCAAGGCCAGGCATGTCCAGGCAAGGCAAGGCAAGGCAACTCCAGGCCAGTCATGTCAAGACAAGGCAAGGCCAAGCAAGGCAAGGCAATGCATGGCAAGTCGAGACAACGCCAGGCAAGTCCAGGCAAGGACAGGCAAGTCCAGGCCTGTCACAGCTAGGCAAGGTAAGGCCAGGCAAGTCAAGGCAATGCAAGGCAAGTCCAGGCAAAGCTAGGCAAGGCAAGTCCAGGCAAAGCCAGGCAGGCCAAGGCAAGGCAAGTAAAAACAAGGCCAGGCAAGGCAAGGTAAAGGAAGGCAAGACCAGGCCAGTAACAGCTAGGTAAGGCAAGGCCAGGAAAAACAAGGCGATGCAAGGCAAGTCCAGGCAAGGCCAGGCAAGGCAAGGCAAGTCCAGGCCAGTCACAGCAAGGCAAGGCAAAGCCAGTCCAGGCAAGGCCAGTCAAGGCAAGGCAAGGCAAGTTAAGGCCAGGCCAGGCAAGGCAAGGCCAGGCAAGGCCGGGCAAGGCAACGCTAGGCAAGGCAAGGCCAGTCAAGGCAAGGCAAGTGCAGGCAAGTCCAGGCCTGTCAGGGCAAGGCAAGGCAAGGCAAAACAAGGCCAGGCCACGTAAGGCAAGGCCACACAAGGCAACGCAAGGCAAGTCACGGCAAGGTAAGTCCAGGCAAGAACAGGCAAGTCCAGGCCAGTAACGGCAAGGCAAGGCAAGTCCAGGCAGGGCCATGCAAGGCCAGGCCAGTCACGGCAAGGCAAGGCCAGTCAATGCAAGGCAGGCCCACGCAAGGCCAGGCATGGCCAGGCAAGTCAAGGCAAGTCCACGCAAGGCCAGGCAAAACAAGGGAAGTCGAGGCAAGGCAAGGCAACGCAAGGCAAGTCTAGTCAAGGCCAGGCAAAACCAGGCACAGCCAGGCAAGGCAAGGCATGGCAAGGACAGTCACAGCTATGCAAGGCAAGGCCAGGCAAGTCAAGGCAAGTGCAGGCAAGACCAGGCCAGGCAGGGCAAGGCAAGGCAAGGCAAAAAAAGGCCAGGCCAAGTAAGGCAAGGCCAGGCAAGGCCACACAAGGCCAGGCAAGGCAAGGCAAGGCAACTCCAGGCCAGTCATGTCAAGACAAGGCAAGGCCAAGCAAGGCAAGGCAATGCATGGCAAGTCGAGACAACGCCAGGCAAGTCCAGGCAAGGACAGGCAAGTCCAGGCCTGTCACAGCTAGGCAAGGTAAGGCCAGGCAAGTCAAGGCAATGCAAGGCAAGTCCACGCAAGGCCAGGCAAGGCAAGGCAAGGCCAAGCAAAACCAGGCCAGGCCAGGCAAGGCAAGGTAAAGGAAGGCAAGACCAGGCCAGTAACAGCTAGGCAAGGCAAGGCCAGGAAAGGCAAGGCAATGCAAGGCAAGTCCAGGCACGGCCAGGCAAGGCAAGGCAAGTCCAGGCCAGTCACGGCAAGGAAGGCAAAGCCAGTCCAGGCAAGGCAAGTCCAGGGAAGGCCAGGCAAGTCAAGGCAAGTCCAGGCAAGGCCAGGCAAAACCAGCCAAGGCCAGGCAGGGCAAGGCAAGGCAAGGACAGTCACAGCTATGCAAGGCAAGGCCAGTCAATGCACGTCAAGGCAAGTTAAGGCCAGGCCAGGCAAGGCAAGGCCAGGCAAGGCTGGGCAAGGCAACGCTAGGCACGGCAAGGCCAGTCAAGGCAAGGCAAGTGCAGGCAAGTCCAGGCCTGTCAGGGCAAGGCAAGGTAAGGCAAAACAAGGCCAGGCCACATAAGGCAAGGCCACGCAAGGCCACGCAAGGCCAGTCACGGCAAGGTAAGTCCAGGCAAGAACAGGCAAGTCCAGGCCAGTAACGGCAAGCAAGGCAAGGCCAGGCAAGGTCAGGCAAGGCAATGCAAGTCCAGGAAAGGCTAGGCAAGGCCAGGGCAGGCAGGGCAAGGCAAGACAAGGCAATTCCAGGCCAGGCCTGGTAAGGCAAGGCCAGGCAAGGCCACACAAGGCCAGGCAAGGCAAGGCAGGTCTATGCAAGACCAGGCATGTCCAGGCAAGACAAGGCAAGGCAACTCCAGGCCAGTCATGTCAAGGCAAGGCAAGGCCAAGCAAGGCAAGGCAATGCATGGCAAGTCAAGGCAAGGCCAGGCAAGGACAGGCAAGTCCAGGCAAGGACAGGCAAGTCAAGGCAAGGCAAGTCAAGGCCAGGCAATGCAAGGCAAGTCCAGGCAAATCCAGGAAAGGCCAGGCAAAACCAGGCAAGGCCAGGCAAGGCAAGGACAGTCACAGTTAGACAAGGCAAGGCCAGTCAAGGCAAGGCAAGACAAGGCAAGGCCAAGCAAAACAAGGCAACACAAGGCAGGTCCACGCAAGGCCAGTCAAGGCAAGGCAAGTCCAGGCCAGTCACAGCAAGGCAAGGCAAAGCCAGTCCAGGCAAGGCAAGTCCAGGGAAGGCCAGGCAAGTCAAGGCCAGTCCTCGCAGGCCAGGAAAACAAGGCAAGTCCAGGCAAGGCCAGGCAATGCATGGCATGTCCAGGGAAGGCCAGGCAAAACCAGGCAGGGCCAGGCAAGGCAAGGCAAGTCCAGGACAGACACAGCTAGGCAAGGCAAGGCCAGTCAAGGCAAGGCAAGGCAAGGCCAAGCAAAACAAGGCAATGAAAGGCAGGTCCAGGCAAGGCCAGGCCAGGCAAGGCAAGACAAGTTCAGGCCAGGCCAGGCAAGGCAACCCTAGGCAAGGCAAGGCCAGTCAAGGCAAGGCAAGTGCAGGCAAGTCCAGGCCAGGCAGGGCAAGGCAAGGCAAGGCAAGGCAAAACAAGGCCAGGCCACGTAAGGCAAGGCTAGGAAAGGCAAGGCAATTCCAGGCCAGTCTCGGCAAGGCAAGGCAAGGCAATGCAAGGTAAGTCCAGGCAAGTCCAGGCAAGGGCAAGGCAATGCAAGGCAAGTCCAGGCTAGTAACTGCAAGGCAAGGCAAGGCCAGTCAAGGCAAGGCAAGTCCAGGGAAGGCCAGGGAAGGCCAGGCAAGTCCAGGCAAGGCAATGCAAGTCCAGGCCAGTCACAGCTAGGCAAGGCAAGGCCAGTCAAGGCAAGGCAAGTCCAGGCCAGGCAGGGCAAGGCAAGGCAAGGCAAAACAAGGCCAGGCCACGTAAGGCAAGGCCAGGCCACGCCAGGCAAGGCCTGACAAGGCAAGGCAAGTCCAGGCAAGGCAAAGCATGTCCAGGTTAGTCACGGCAAGGCAAGGCCAGGCCAGGAAAGGCAAGGCAATGTAAGTCAAGTCCAAGCAAGGCCAGTCAAGGCAAGGCCAGGCATGGCCTGGCAAGGCAACTCTAGGCAAGGCCAGGCCAGTCAAGGCAATGCATGTCCAGGCCAGGCACGGCAAGGCAAGGTAAGGCCAAACAAGGCCAAACCAGGTAAGGCAAGGCCAGGCAAGGCCACACAAGGCCAGGCAAAACAAGGCAAGTCCAGTCAAGGCAATGCAACGCAAGGCAAGTCTAGGCAAGGCCAGGCAAAACCAGGCAAGGCAAGGCCAGGCAAGGCATGGCAAGGACAGTCACAGCTATGCAAGGCAAGGCCCATCAAGTCAAGGCAAGTGCAGGCAAGTCCAGGCCCGGCAGGGCAAGGCAAGGCAAGGCAAAACAAGGCCAGGCCAGGTAAGGCAAGGCCAGGCAAGGCCACACAAGGCCAGGCAAGGCAAGGCAGGTCTATGCAAGGCCAGGCATGTCCAGGCAAGGCAAGGCAAGGCAACTCCAAGCCAGTCATGTCAAGGCAAGGCAAGGCCAAGCAAGGCAAGGCAATGCATGGCAAGTCGAGACAACACTAGGACAGTCCAGGCAAGGACAAGCAAGTCCATGGACAGTCACAGCTAGGCAAGGCAAGGCCAGGCAAGGCCAGTAAAGGCATGGTAATGCAAGGCAAGTTAAGGCCAGGCCAGGCAAGGCAAGGTAAAGGAAGGCAAGACCAGGCCAGTAACAGCTAGGCAAGGCAAGGCCAGGCAAGGCAAGGCAATGCAAGGCAAGTCCAGGCAAGGTCAGGCAAGGCAAGGCAAGTCCAGGCCAGTCATGGCAATGCAAGGCAGGTCCAGGCAAGGCCAGGCCAGGCAAGGCAAGGCAAGTTAAGGCCAGGCCAGGCAAGGCAATGCTAGGCAATGCAAGGCCAGTCAAGGCAAGGCAAGTGCAGGCAAGTCCAGGCTAGGCAGGGCAAGGCAAGGCAAGGCAAAACAAGGCCAGGCCAGGTAAGGCAAGGCTAGGAAAGGCAAGGCAAGTGCAGGCCAGTCACGGCAAGGGAAGGCAAGGCCAGGCAAGGCAAGACAAATCCAGGCAAGTCCAGGCAAGTCCAGGCTAGGCCAGGCAGGGCAAGGCAAGTCCAGGCTAGTAACTGCAAGGCAAGGCAAGGCCAGGCAATGTAAGGCAAGTCCAAGCAAGGCCAGGCAAGGCAAGGCCAGGCATGGGCTGGCAAGGGAAGGCCAGTCAAGGCAATGCATGTCCAGGCCAGGCAGGGCAAGGCAAGGCAAGGCAAAACAAGGCCAGGCAAGGCCAGACAAGTCCCGGCAAGGCAAGGCAATGCAAGGCAAGTCTAGGCAAGGCCAGGCAAAACCAGGCAAGGCCAGGCAATGCAAGGCAAGGCAAGGACAGTCACAGCTATGCAAGGCAAGGCCAGTCAAGTCAAGGCAAGGACAGTCACAGCTATGCAAGGCAAGGCCAGTCAAGTCAAGGCAAGTGCAGGCAAGTCCACGCCAGGCAGGACAAGGCAAGGCAAGGCAAGGTAAGGCAAGTCTATGCAAGGCCAGGCATGTCCAGGCAAGGCAAGGCAAGGCAACTCCAGGCCAGTCATGTCAAGGCAAGGCAAGGCCAAGCAAGGCAAGGCAATGCATGGCAAGTTGAGACAACGCCAGGCAAGTCCAGGCAAGGACAGGCAAGTCCAGGCCTGTCACAGCTAGGCAAGGCAAGTCAAGGCAAAGCCAGGCAGGGCAAGGCAAGACAAGTAAAGGCCAGGCCAGGCAAGTCCAGGACAGTCACAGCTAGGCAAGGCAAGTCCAGGCAAAGCCAGGCAGGGCAAGGCGAGGCAAGTAAAGGCCAGGCCAGGCAAGGCAAGGTAAAGGAAGGCAAGACCAGGCCAGTAACAGCTAGGCAAGGCAAGGCCAGGCAAGGCAAGGCAAGTGCACTCAAGTCAAGGCCAGGCAGGGCAAGGCAAGGCAAGGAAAAACAAGGCCAGGCCAGGTAAGGCAAGGCTAGGAAAGGCAAGGCAATTCCAGGCCAGTCACGGCAAGGCAAGGCCAGGCAATGCAAGGCAAGTCAAGGCAAGTCCAGGCAAGTCCAGGCAAGGCCTGGCAAGGCAAGGCAAGTCCAGGCTAGTAACTGCAAGGCAAGGCAAGGCCAGTCAAGGCAAGGCAAGTCCAGGGTAGGCCAGGGAAGGCTAGGCAAGTCCAGGTAAGGCAATGCAAGTCCAGGCCAGTCACAGCTAGGCAAGGCAAGGCCAGTCAAGGCAAGGCAAGTCCAGGCCAGGCAGGGCAAGGCAAAACAAGGCCAGACCACGTAAGGCAAGGCCAGGCCACGCCAGGCAAGGCCAGACAAGGCAAGGCAAGTCCAGGCCAGGCAGGGCAAGGCAAAACAAGGCCAGACCACGTAAGGCAAGGCCAGGCCACGCCAGGCAAGGCCAGACAAGGCAAGGCAAGTCCAGGCAAGTCCAGGCAAGGCAAAGCATGTCGAGGCCAGTCACGGCAAGGCAAGGCCAGGCCAGGAAAGGCCAGGCAATGTAAGTCAAGTCCAAGCAAGGCCAGTCAAGGCAAGGCCAGGCATGGCCTGGCAAGGCAACTCTAGGCAAGGCCAGGCCAGTCAAGGCAATGCATGTCCAGGCCAGGCACGGCAAGGCAAGGCAAAGCCAAACAAGGGCTAACCAGGTAAGGCAAGGCCAGGCAAGGCCACACAAGGCCAGGCAAAACAAGGCAAGTCCAGGCAAGGTCAGGCAATGCAAAGTCGACGCAAAGCCAGGCAAAACCAGGCAAAGACAGTCACAGCTATGCAAGGCAAGGCCCTGTCAAGTCAAGGCAAGTGCAGGCAAGTCCAGGCCCGGCAGGGCAAGGCAAGGCAAGGCAAAACAAGGCCAGGCCAGGTAAGGCAAGGCCAGGCAAGGCCACACAAGGCCAGCCAAGGCAAGGCAGGTCTATGCAAGGCCAGGCATGTCCAGGCAAGGCGAGGCAAGGCAACTCCAGGCCAGTCATGTCAAGGCAAGGCAAGGCCAAGCAAGGCAAGGCAATGCATGGCAAGTCGAGACAACGCCAGGCAAGTCCAGGCAACGACAGGCAAGTCCTGGACAGTCACAGCTAGGCAAGGCAAGGCCAGGCCAGGCAAGGCAAGGCAAGGCAAGGCCAAGCAAAACAAGGCAATGCAAGGCAGGTCCAGGCAAAGCCAGGCAAGGCAAGGCAAGGCAAGTTAAGGCAAGGCCAGGCAAGGCAAGGCCATGCAAGGCCAGGCAAGGCCGGGCAAGTCAACGCTATGCAAGGCAAGGCCAGTCAAGGCAAGGCAAGTGCAGGCAAGTCCAGGCCAGGCAGGGCAAGGCAAGGTAAGGCAAAACAAGGCCAGGCCAGGTAAGGCAAGGCTAGGAAAGGCAAGGCAATTCCAGGCAAGTCATGGCAAGGCAAGGCAAGGCCAGGCAAGGCAAGTCCAGGGAATGCAAGGCAGGTCCAGGCAAGTCCAGACAAGGCAAGGCAAGGCCAGGCAAGGCAAGGCATGTCCAGGCTAGTAACTGCAAGGCAAGGGAAGGCCAGTCAAGGCAAGGCAATGCCAGTCAAGGCAAGGCAAGTCCAGGCCAGGCAGGGCAAGATAAGGCAAGGCAAAACAAGGCCAGACCACGTAAGGCAAGGCCAGGCCATGCCAGGCAAGGCCAGACAAGGCAAGGCAAATCCAGGCAAGTCCAGGCAAAGCAAAGCATGTCCAGGCCAGTCACAGCAAGGCAAGGCAAGGCCAGGAAAGGCCAGGCAATGTAAGGCAAGTCCAAGCAAGGCCAGTCAAGGCAAGGCCAGGCATGGCCTGGCAAGGCAACTCTAGGCAAGGCAAGGCCAGTCAAGGCAATGCATGTCCAGGCCAGGCAAGGCCAGGCAAGGCCAGGCAAGGCCAGGCAAGGCCAGGCAAAGCCATGCCCACATTTACCCTAAAAATTTCCCATTTTCTCTTGGAACATCCCCCATTTAAACTAAAATCAAGCATTTTCGCCCCGAAAATCCCCCATTTAACCCAAAAATCTCGCTTATTCTCTGTGAGAATCCCCCATTAAACCCAAAAATCACACATTTTTCTCTTCAAAAATCCCCATTTAACCCCTAAATCACTGATTTTCACCACAAATACCCCCCATTTAACCAAAAGTCACGCATTTTCACCGCAAAAGTCCCCCATTTAACCCAAAACTCATGTATTTTCTCTTCAAAAATACCCCATTTAACCCCCAAGTCACATACTTTTCTCTTTGAAAACCCCCAGTTGAACCAAACGTCACGTATTTACTCTTCAAAGGTCCCACATTTAACTCGAAAATCATGCATTTTCAACCCTAATATCCCTCATTTAACCTGAAAATCATGCATTTTCTCTGGAAAAATCCCTCATGTAACCGGAAGATCACGCATTTTCACACCAAAAATACTCCATTTAACCCGAAATAATTTTTCTCTTGGAAAATGCCACATTTAATCGTAAATCATGCATTTTTTCTTGGAAACTCCCCCATTTAAATAAAAATCACGTTTTCTCTTCAAAAATCCCCCATTTGACCCAAAAATCACACATTTGCCCTGCCAAAACCCCCCACTGAACCCAAAAATCACACTTTCATCAAAAAATACCCCATTTAAATGAAAATCATGCATTTTGTCTTCGAAACGCAAACATTTAAACCGAAAATCACTCATTTTCTCTTCAAAAATCCCCAATTTAGCACAAAAATCACCTGTTTTTTCTTGGAAAATCCCCTATTTATTTGAAAATCACCATGATTTTCACCATGAAAATCCTCTATCTAACGCAAAAATCATGCATTGTGTCTTCAAAAAATCCCCCATTTAACCAAAAAATGCACATTTTCTCTACAAGAATCCCCCATTTAATCCGAAAATCACATATTTTCTCTCTGAAAATCCCCAGTTTAAGCAAAAACTACACATTTTTTGCTACAAAAATCCCTGATAGAACCCAAAAATCATGCATTTTTTCTTCAAAAAATCCCCCATTTATCCCGAAAGTCACGCATTTCACCATAAAAAACCCCTTTCAACCAAAAGTCACACAGTTTCTGTTCGAAAATCCCCCATTTTACCCCAAAATTACACATTTTCTCTTCAAGAATCTGCCACTTAACTGAAAATCAGCATTTTCTCTAGGAAAAAACCCATTTACCCTGAAAAACACCCATTTTCTCTGGAAAATGCCTTATTTCAATGAAAATCATGCATTTTCACCACAAAAATCTCCAATGTAACCCAAAAACCTCGTATATTCCCTTCGAGAATCTCCCATTAAGCCTGAAAATCACACATTTTTTCCTAAAAAATCACCATTTAACCCAAAATTTACACATTTTCACCAGAAATATCCCCCATTTAACCCCAAATCATGCATTTTCTCTCGCAAAATCCCCCATTTATCCAAAATTTCTCTCGCCCCGCCCTGCCCCGCCCCACCTCGCCTTTCCTCGCCACGGCTCACCTTGCCTTGCCTTGCCTTTGCCTCGCCTCACCTCGTCACGCCTCGCCTCGCCTCGCTTCTCCTCGCCTTGCCTCGCCTCCCCCCACCTCACCTCTCCTCGCCTCGCCTCGTCCCACCTCGCCTTGCCTCGCCTCGCCTTGCATCGCCATGCCTCGTTTCGTCTCACCTCGCCACGCCTCGCCCCGCCTCACCTCGCCTTGCCTTTGCCTCGCCTTGCCTCATCACGCCTCGCCTCGCCTCGCCTTGCCATTGCCTCGCCTCGCCTCGCCTCGCCTCAGCCCGCTCCACCTCGCCTTGCCACGCCTTGCCTCGCCTCGCCCTGCCTCGCCTCGCCCCGCCTCGTGTCGCTCCTCCTTGCCTCACCTCGTCATGCCTCACCTCGCCCCGCCTCGCCTTGCTCCTCCTTGCCTCGCCCCGCCTCGCCTCGCCTCACCTCGCCTCGTCTCGTCTCGCCTAGATTCACCCCACCTCGCCCCGCCTTGCCTTGCCTTGCCATTGCCTCGCCTCGCCTCGCCTCACCTCAGCCCGCTCCACCCCGCCTTGCCACGCCTTGCCTCGCCCCGCCTCGCCTCACCTCGCCCCGCCTCGTGTCGCTCCTTCTCGCCTTGCCTCATCACGGCTCGCCTTGCCCCGCCTCGCCTCGCTCCTCCTTGCCTCGCCCCACCTCGCCTCGCCTCACCTCTCCTCGCCTCATCAAGCCCCGCCTCGCCTCACCTCGCCTCGCCTCACCTCGCCCCACCTCAGCCCGCTCCACCTCGCCCTGCCTCGCCTCGCCTTGACTCGCTATGCCACGCCTCAACTCACCTCGCCTTACCACAACTCGCCTCGCCTCGCCCCGCCTCGTCTCGCCCTGAAAATCATGCATTTTCTCCTGAAAAATCTCACATTTTCCACAAAATCATGCATTTTCTCTCCAAAAATACCCCATTTAAACAAAAATCACACATTTTCTCTTCAAAAATCCCCCATTTAACGTGAAAATCACGCCTTTTCTCTCGCAAAATCCCCCACTTAACTCAAAAATCTCGCCTTTTCTCTTGGAAAATCCCACATTTACCCCAAAATCATGCTTTATCTCCTCAAGAATACCCCATTATCCCCCAAATCACACAATTTCTCATGGAAAATCCCCCATTTAACGTGAAAATCACACTTTTGCTCTCCAAATATCCCCCATTTGACCCCAAAATCAAACATTTTTGCTACAAGAATCCCCCATGTAACCAAAAAATCACGCATTTCCTCTACAAAAATCTCACATGTAAACGAAAATCATGCATTTTCTCTACGATAATCCCCCATTTAACCAGTAGAAAATGCAATTTCTCTTCGAGAATCCCCCATTTAACCCCAAAATCACACATTTTCCCGTCAAAAATACCCCATTTAAACAAAAATAATGCATTTTCTCTTTCAGAATCTCTGTTTTAAACCGAAAATCATGCATATTCTCTACAAAAATAGCAGTTTAAACCCGAAAATCACCCATTTTCTCTTCGAGAATCCCCCATTTAACCCGAAAATCACACATTTTCCCTTCAACAATCCCCCATTTAATCTGAAAATCACGCATTTTCTCTTGGAAAATCACCCATTTAACTCGAAAATCACTCATTTTCTCTTCAAAAATCCCTCATTTAACCCCAAAATCAAACACTTGCGCTACAAGAATCTCCCATGTAACCTGAAAATCATGCATTTTCTCTTCGAAAATCCCCCATTTAACCAGGAAAAAAAGGCTATTTCTCTGTGCAAATCCCCCATGTAACCCGACAATGATGCATTTTCTCTTCAAGAATCCCTGATCTAACCTGAAAATCACGCATTTTCACTTCAAAAATACATAATTAATCAAAAATCACAGGTTTTCCCTTAAAAAAAAAAAAAAAAATTAACCCCCAAATCATGTATTTTCTCATCGAAAATCCCTGCTTTAACCTGGAAACCACGCATTTTTACCACAAAAATCCTCCATTTAACAGAAAGTCATGCATTTTCTCTGGAAAACCCCCCATTTAACCAAAAGTCACACATTTTCTCTTCCAAAACCCCCCATTTAACCTGGAAATTACACATTTTCTCTTGGAAAATCCCCCATTTAACGTGAAAATCATGCATTCGCTCTACAAAAATCCCCCGTTTATCTCAAACAACACGCATTTTCTCTTCCGAAATCCCCCATTTAACCCGAAAATCATGCATTTTCCCTTCAACTACACCCAATTTTACCTGAGAATCATGATTTTTTTTCTTTGCAGAAATCCCCTGTTTAACCCCAAAATCACGCATGTTCTCTGCCAAAATCCCTCATTTAAACAAAAATCAAGCATTGTCTCTGCAAGAAATCCCTCATTTAAATGAAAATCAAGCATTCTCTCTGCAAAAATACACAATTTAACCCAAAAATGATGCATTTTCTTTGCAGAAATCACCCAATTAACCGAAAATCACGCATTTTCTCTTCAAAAATCTCCCATGTAACCTGAAAATCACGCATTATCTCTACGAAAATCACACATTTAATGCAAACATCAGGCATTTTCTCATTGAGAATCCGCGATTTAACTGAAAATCACACATTTTCTCTTGAAAAATCCCCCATTTAACCCAAAAATCATGCATTTTCCCTTCAAAAATACCCCATTTAAACAAAAATAATGCATTTTCTCTTTGAGAATCTCTGTTTTAAACCGAAAATCATGCATATTCTCTACAAAACTTGCTGTTTAAACCAAAAATTGTGCGTTTTCTCTTCAACAATCCCCCGTTTAACCCCAAAATCACGCATTTTCTCTTGGAAAACCCCCCATTTAACTCAAAAACCTCACCTTTTCTCTTGGAAAATACGCATTTACCCCCAAATCATGCATTTTCTCTCCAAAAATACCCCATTAACCCCAAAAGCACACATTTTCTCCTCAGAAATCCCCCTTTTAACCCCCAAATCACACATTTTCTCTTGCAAAATCCCCCATTTACCCCAAAATCATGCTTTATCTCTTCAAAAATACCCCATTATCCCCCAAATCACACATTTTCTCTAGGAAAATCCCCCATTTAACTCGGAAATCACACTTTTGCTCTTCAAATATCCCCCATTTGACCCCAAAATCAAACATTTTTGCTACAAGAATCCCCCATGTATCCAAAAAATCACGCGTTTCCTCTACAAAAATCTCACATGTAAACGAAACTCATGCATTTCCTCTTCAAAAATCCCCCATTTAACCAGTAGAAAATGCAATTTCTCTTCGAGAATCCCCCATTGAACCCGAAAATGATGCATTTTCTCTTCAAGAATCCCTGATTCATCCCGAATATCACACATTTTCTCTTCAAAAATCTCCCATGTAACCTGAAAATCACGCATTATCTCTACGAAAATCACACATTTAATGCAAACATCAGGCATTTTCTCATTGAGAATCCGCGATTTAACTGAAAATCACACATTTTCTCTTGAAAAATCCCCTATTTAACCCGAAAATCACGCCTTTTCTTTGCAAATATCCCCCACTTAACACAAAAATCATGCCTTTTCTCTATGAAAATCCCCCATCTAAAAAGAAAATCATGCATTTTCGTTTGGAAAATCCCCCATTTAAGTGAAAATCGCACATTTTGGCTTCGAAAACCCCCAATTTAACCTGAAACGAAGCATTTCCTCTTCGAAAACCCCCCATTTTACCCGAAAATCATGCATTTTCCCTTCCAAAATACCCCATTTAAACAAAAATCACACATTTTCTCTTTCAGAATCCCTGATTTAAACTGAAAATCACGCATATTCTCTACAAAACTTGCTGTTTAAACCAAAAATTGCGCGTTTTCTCTTCAACAATCCCCCGTTTAACCCCAAAATCACGCATTTTCTCTTGGAAAACCCCCCATTTAACTCAAAAACCTCACCTTTTCTCTTGGAAAATACGCATTTACCCCCAAATCATGCATTTTCTCTCCAAAAATACCCCATTAACCCCAAAAGCACACATTTTCTCCTCAGAAATCCCCCTTTTAACCCCCAAATCACACATTTTCTCTTGCAAAATCCCCCATTTACCCCAAAATCATGCTTTATCTCTTCAAAAATACCCCATTATCCCCCAAATCACACATCTTCTCTAGGAAAATCCCCCATTTAACTCGGAAATCACACTTTTGCTCTTCAAATATCCCCCATTTAACCCGAAAATCACACATTTTCCCTTCAACAATCCCCCATTTAATCTGAAAATCACGCATTTTCTCTTGGAAAATCACCCATTTAACTCGAAAATCACTCATTTTCTCTTCAAAAATCCCTCATTTAACCCCAAAATCAAACACTTGCGCTACAAGAATCTCCCATGTAACCTGAAAATCATGCATTTTCTCTTCGAAAATCCCCCATTTAACCAGGAAAAAAAGGCTATTTCTCTGTGCAAATCCCCCATGTAACCCGACAATGATGCATTTTCTCTTCAAGAATCCCTGATCTAACCTGAAAATCACGCATTTTCACTTCAAAAATACATAATTAATCAAAAATCACAGGTTTTCCCTTAAAAAAAAAAAAAAAATAACTTAACCCCCAAATCATGTATTTTCTCATCGAAAATCCCTGCTTTAACCTGGAAACCACGCATTTTTACCACAAAAATCCTCCATTTAACAGAAAGTCATGCATTTTCTCTGGAAAACCCCCCATTTAACCAAAAGTCACACATTTTCTCTTCCAAAACCCCCCATTTAACCTGGAAATTACACATTTTCTCTTGGAAAATCCCCCATTTAACGGGGGGAAAAATCCCCCGTTTATCTCAAACAACACGCATTTTCTCTTCCGAAATCCCCCATTTAACCCGAAAATCATGCATTTTCCCTTCAACTACACCCAATTTTACCTGAGAATCATGATTTTTTTTCTTTGCAGAAATCCCCTGTTTAACCCCAAAATCACGCATGTTCTCTGCCAAAATCCCTCATTTAAACAAAAATCAAGCATTGTCTCTGCAAGAAATCCCTCATTTAAATGAAAATCAAGCATTCTCTCTGCAAAAATACACAATTTAACCCAAAAATGATGCATTTTCTTTGCAGAAATCCCCCGTTTAACCCCAAAATCACGCATGTTCTCTGCCAAAATCCCTCATTTAAACAAAAATCAAGCATTGTCTCTGCAAGAAATCCCTCATTTAAATGAAAATCAAGCATTCTCTCTGCAAAAATACACAATTTAACCCAAAAATGATGCATTTTCTTTGCAGAAATCACCCAATTAACCGAAAATCACGCATTTTCTCTTCAAAAATCTCCCATGTAACCTGAAAATCACGCATTATCTCTACGAAAATCACACATTTAATGCAAACATCAGGCATTTTCTCATTGAGAATCCGCGATTTAACTGAAAATCACACATTTTCTCTTGAAAAATCCCCCATTTAACCCAAAAATCATGCATTTTCCCTTCAAAAATACCCCATTTAAACAAAAATAATGCATTTTCTCTTTGAGAATCTCTGTTTTAAACCGAAAATCATGCATATTCTCTACAAAACTTGCTGTTTAAACCAAAAATTGTGCGTTTTCTCTTCAACAATCCCCCGTTTAACCCCAAAATCACGCATTTTCTCTTGGAAAACCCCCCATTTAACTCAAAAACCTCACCTTTTCTCTTGGAAAATACGCATTTACCCCCAAATCATGCATTTTCTCTCCAAAAATACCCCATTAACCCCAAAAGCACACATTTTCTCCTCAGAAATCCCCCTTTTAACCCCCAAATCACACATTTTCTCTTGCAAAATCCCCCATTTACCCCAAAATCATGCTTTATCTCTTCAAAAATACCCCATTATCCCCCAAATCACACATTTTCTCTAGGAAAATCCCCCATTTAACTCGGAAATCACACTTTTGCTCTTCAAATATCCCCCATTTGACCCCAAAATCAAACATTTTTGCTACAAGAATCCCCCATGTATCCAAAAAATCACGCGTTTCCTCTACAAAAATCTCACATGTAAACGAAACTCATGCATTTCCTCTTCAAAAATCCCCCATTTAACCAGTAGAAAATGCAATTTCTCTTCGAGAATCCCCCATTGAACCCGAAAATGATGCATTTTCTCTTCAAGAATCCCTGATTCATCCCGAATATCACACATTTTCTCTTCAAAAATCTCCCATGTAACCTGAAAATCACGCATTATCTCTACGAAAATCACACATTTAATGCAAACATCAGGCATTTTCTCATTGAGAATCCGCGATTTAACTGAAAATCACACATTTTCTCTTGAAAAATCCCCTATTTAACCCGAAAATCACGCCTTTTCTTTGCAAATATCCCCCACTTAACACAAAAATCATGCCTTTTCTCTATGAAAATCCCCCATCTAAAAAGAAAATCATGCATTTTCGTTTGGAAAATCCTCCATTTAAGTGAAAATCGCACATTTTGGCTTCGAAAACCCCCAATTTAACCTGAAACGAAGCATTTCCTCTTCGAAAACCCCCCATTTTACCCGAAAATCATGCATTTTCCCTTCCAAAATACCCCATTTAAACAAAAATCACACATTTTCTCTTTCAGAATCCCTGATTTAAACTGAAAATCACGCATATTCTCTACAAAACTTGCTGTTTAAACCAAAAATTGCGCGTTTTCTCTTCAACAATCCCCCGTTTAACCCCAAAATCACGCATTTTCTCTTGGAAAACCCCCCATTTAACTCAAAAACCTCACCTTTTCTCTTGGAAAATACGCATTTACCCCCAAATCATGCATTTTCTCTCCAAAAATACCCCATTAACCCCAAAAGCACACATTTTCTCCTCAGAAATCCCCCTTTTAACCCCCAAATCACACATTTTCTCTTGCAAAATCCCCCATTTACCCCAAAATCATGCTTTATCTCTTCAAAAATACCCCATTATCCCCCAAATCACACATCTTCTCTAGGAAAATCCCCCATTTAACTCGGAAATCACACTTTTGCTCTTCAAATATCCCCCATTTAACCCGAAAATCACACATTTTCCCTTCAACAATCCCCCATTTAATCTGAAAATCACGCATTTTCTCTTGGAAAATCACCCATTTAACTCGAAAATCACTCATTTTCTCTTCAAAAATCCCTCATTTAACCCCAAAATCAAACACTTGCGCTACAAGAATCTCCCATGTAACCTGAAAATCATGCATTTTCTCTTCGAAAATCCCCCATTTAACCAGGAAAAAAAGGCTATTTCTCTGTGCAAATCCCCCATGTAACCCGACAATGATGCATTTTCTCTTCAAGAATCCCTGATCTAACCTGAAAATCACGCATTTTCACTTCAAAAATACATAATTAATCAAAAATCACAGGTTTTCCCTTAAAAAAAAAAAAAAAATTAACCCCCAAATCATGTATTTTCTCATCGAAAATCCCTGCTTTAACCTGGAAACCACGCATTTTTACCACAAAAATCCTCCATTTAACAGAAAGTCATGCATTTTCTCTGGAAAACCCCCCATTTAACCAAAAGTCACACATTTTCTCTTCCAAAACCCCCCATTTAACCTGGAAATTACACATTTTCTCTTGGAAAATCCCTCATTTAACGTGAAAATCATGCATTCGCTCTACAAAAATCCCCCGTTTATCTCAAACAACACGCATTTTCTCTTCCGAAATCCCCCATTTAACCCGAAAATCATGCATTTTCCCTTCAACAACACCCAATTTTACCTGAGAATCATGATTTTTTTTCTTTGCAGAAATCCCCTGTTTAACCCCAAAATCACGCATGTTCTCTGCCAAAATCCCTCATTTAAACAAAAATCAAGCATTGTCTCTGCAAGAAATCCCTCATTTAAATGAAAATCAAGCATTCTCTCTGCAAAAATACACAATTTAACCCAAAAATGATGCATTTTCTTTGCAGAAATCACCCAATTAACCGAAAATCACGCATTTTCTCTTCAAAAATCTCCCATGTAACCTGAAAATCACGCATTATCTCTACGAAAATCACACATTTAATGCAAACATCAGGCATTTTCTCATTGAGAATCCGCGATTTAACTGAAAATCACACATTTTCTCTTGAAAAATCCCCCATTTAACCCAAAAATCATGCATTTTCCCTTCAAAAATACCCCATTTAAACAAAAATAATGCATTTTCTCTTTGAGAATCTCTGTTTTAAACCGAAAATCATGCATATTCTCTACAAAACTTGCTGTTTAAACCAAAAATTGTGCGTTTTCTCTTCAACAATCCCCCGTTTAACCCCAAAATCACGCATTTTCTCTTGGAAAACCCCCCATTTAACTCAAAAACCTCACCTTTTCTCTTGGAAAATACGCATTTACCCCCAAATCATGCATTTTCTCTCCAAAAATACCCCATTAACCCCAAAAGCACACATTTTCTCCTCAGAAATCCCCCTTTTAACCCCCAAATCACACATTTTCTCTTGCAAAATCCCCCATTTACCCCAAAATCATGCTTTATCTCTTCAAAAATACCCCATTATCCCCCAAATCACACATTTTCTCTAGGAAAATCCCCCATTTAACTCGGAAATCACACTTTTGCTCTTCAAATATCCCCCATTTGACCCCAAAATCAAACATTTTTGCTACAAGAATCCCCCATGTATCCAAAAAATCACGCGTTTCCTCTACAAAAATCTCACATGTAAACGAAACTCATGCATTTCCTCTTCAAAAATCCCCCATTTAACCAGTAGAAAATGCAATTTCTCTTCGAGAATCCCCCATTGAACCCGAAAATGATGCATTTTCTCTTCAAGAATCCCTGATTCATCCCGAATATCACACATTTTCTCTTCAAAAATCTCCCATGTAACCTGAAAATCACGCATTATCTCTACGAAAATCACACATTTAATGCAAACATCAGGCATTTTCTCATTGAGAATCCGCGATTTAACTGAAAATCACACATTTTCTCTTGAAAAATCCCCTATTTAACCCGAAAATCACGCCTTTTCTTTGCAAATATCCCCCACTTAACACAAAAATCATGCCTTTTCTCTATGAAAATCCCCCATCTAAAAAGAAAATCATGCATTTTCGTTTGGAAAATCCCCCATTTAAGTGAAAATCGCACATTTTGGCTTCGAAAACCCCCAATTTAACCTGAAACGAAGCATTTCCTCTTCGAAAACCCCCCATTTTACCCGAAAATCATGCATTTTCCCTTCCAAAATACCCCATTTAAACAAAAATCACACATTTTCTCTTTCAGAATCCCTGATTTAAACTGAAAATCACGCATATTCTCTACAAAACTTGCTGTTTAAACCAAAAATTGCGCGTTTTCTCTTCAACAATCCCCCGTTTAACCCCAAAATCACGCATTTTCTCTTGGAAAACCCCCCATTTAACTCAAAAACCTCACCTTTTCTCTTGGAAAATACGCATTTACCCCCAAATCATGCATTTTCTCTCCAAAAATACCCCATTAACCCCAAAAGCACACATTTTCTCCTCAGAAATCCCCCTTTTAACCCCCAAATCACACATTTTCTCTTGCAAAATCCCCCATTTACCCCAAAATCATGCTTTATCTCTTCAAAAATACCCCATTATCCCCCAAATCACACATTTTCTCTAGGAAAATCCCCCATTTAACTCGGAAATCACACTTTTGCTCTTCAAATATCCCCCATTTGACCCCAAAATCAAACATTTTTGCTACAAGAATCCCCCATGTATCCAAAAAATCACGCGTTTCCTCTACAAAAATCTCACATGTAAACGAAACTCATGCATTTCCTCTTCAAAAATCCCCCATTTAACCAGTAGAAAATGCAATTTCTCTTCGAGAATCCCCCATTGAACCCGAAAATGATGCATTTTCTCTTCAAGAATCCCTGATTCATCCCGAATATCACACATTTTCTCTTCAAAAATCTCCCATGTAACCTGAAAATCACGCATTATCTCTACGAAAATCACACATTTAATGCAAACATCAGGCATTTTCTCATTGAGAATCCGCGATTTAACTGAAAATCACACATTTTCTCTTGAAAAATCCCCTATTTAACCCGAAAATCACGCCTTTTCTTTGCAAATATCCCCCACTTAACACAAAAATCATGCCTTTTCTCTATGAAAATCCCCCATCTAAAAAGAAAATCATGCATTTTCGTTTGGAAAATCCTCCATTTAAGTGAAAATCGCACATTTTGGCTTCGAAAACCCCCAATTTAACCTGAAACGAAGCATTTCCTCTTCGAAAACCCCCCATTTTACCCGAAAATCATGCATTTTCCCTTCCAAAATACCCCATTTAAACAAAAATCACACATTTTCTCTTTCAGAATCCCTGATTTAAACTGAAAATCACGCATATTCTCTACAAAACTTGCTGTTTAAACCAAAAATTGCGCGTTTTCTCTTCAACAATCCCCCGTTTAACCCCAAAATCACGCATTTTCTCTTGGAAAACCCCCCATTTAACTCAAAAACCTCACCTTTTCTCTTGGAAAATACGCATTTACCCCCAAATCATGCATTTTCTCTCCAAAAATACCCCATTAACCCCAAAAGCACACATTTTCTCCTCAGAAATCCCCCTTTTAACCCCCAAATCACACATTTTCTCTTGCAAAATCCCCCATTTACCCCAAAATCATGCTTTATCTCTTCAAAAATACCCCATTATCCCCCAAATCACACATCTTCTCTAGGAAAATCCCCCATTTAACTCGGAAATCACACTTTTGCTCTTCAAATATCCCCCATTTAACCCGAAAATCACACATTTTCCCTTCAACAATCCCCCATTTAATCTGAAAATCACGCATTTTCTCTTGGAAAATCACCCATTTAACTCGAAAATCACTCATTTTCTCTTCAAAAATCCCTCATTTAACCCCAAAATCAAACACTTGCGCTACAAGAATCTCCCATGTAACCTGAAAATCATGCATTTTCTCTTCGAAAATCCCCCATTTAACCAGGAAAAAAAGGCTATTTCTCTGTGCAAATCCCCCATGTAACCCGACAATGATGCATTTTCTCTTCAAGAATCCCTGATCTAACCTGAAAATCACGCATTTTCACTTCAAAAATACATAATTAATCAAAAATCACAGGTTTTCCCTTAAAAAAAAAAAAAAAAATTAACCCCCAAATCATGTATTTTCTCATCGAAAATCCCTGCTTTAACCTGGAAACCACGCATTTTTACCACAAAAATCCTCCATTTAACAGAAAGTCATGCATTTTCTCTGGAAAACCCCCCATTTAACCAAAAGTCACACATTTTCTCTTCCAAAACCCCCCATTTAACCTGGAAATTACACATTTTCTCTTGGAAAATCCCCCATTTAACGGGGGGAAAAATCCCCCGTTTATCTCAAACAACACGCATTTTCTCTTCCGAAATCCCCCATTTAACCCGAAAATCATGCATTTTCCCTTCAACTACACCCAATTTTACCTGAGAATCATGATTTTTTTTCTTTGCAGAAATCCCCTGTTTAACCCCAAAATCACGCATGTTCTCTGCCAAAATCCCTCATTTAAACAAAAATCAAGCATTGTCTCTGCAAGAAATCCCTCATTTAAATGAAAATCAAGCATTCTCTCTGCAAAAATACACAATTTAACCCAAAAATGATGCATTTTCTTTGCAGAAATCCCCCGTTTAACCCAAAAATCACGCATGTTCTCTGCCAAAATCCTTCATTTAAACAAAAATCAAGCATTGTCTCTGCAAGAAATCCCTCATTTAAATGAAAATCAAGCATTCTCTCTGCAAAAATACACAATTTAACCCAAAAATGATGCATTTTCTTTGCAGAAATCCCCTGTTTAACCCCAAAATCACGCATGTTCTCTGCCAAAATCCCTCATTTAAACAAAAATCAAGCATTGTCTCTGCAAGAAATCCCTCATTTAAATGAAAATCAAGCATTCTCTCTGCAAAAATACACAATTTAACCCAAAAATGATGCATTTTCTTTGCAGAAATCACCCAATTAACCGAAAATCACGCATTTTCTCTTCAAAAATCTCCCATGTAACCTGAAAATCACGCATTATCTCTACGAAAATCACACATTTAATGCAAACATCAGGCATTTTCTCATTGAGAATCCGCGATTTAACTGAAAATCACACATTTTCTCTTGAAAAATCCCCCATTTAACCCAAAAATCATGCATTTTCCCTTCAAAAATACCCCATTTAAACAAAAATAATGCATTTTCTCTTTGAGAATCTCTGTTTTAAACCGAAAATCATGCATATTCTCTACAAAACTTGCTGTTTAAACCAAAAATTGTGCGTTTTCTCTTCAACAATCACCCGTTTAACCCCAAAATCACGCATTTTCTCTTGGAAAACCCCCCATTTAACTCAAAAACCTCACCTTTTCTCTTGGAAAATACGCATTTACCCCCAAATCATGCATTTTCTCTCCAAAAATACCCCATTAACCCCAAAAGCACACATTTTCTCCTCAGAAATCCCCCTTTTAACCCCCAAATCACACATTTTCTCTTGCAAAATCCCCCATTTACCCCAAAATCATGCTTTATCTCTTCAAAAATACCCCATTATCCCCCAAATCACACATTTTCTCTAGGAAAATCCCCCATTTAACTCGGAAATCACACTTTTGCTCTTCAAATATCCCCCATTTGACCCCAAAATCAAACATTTTTGCTACAAGAATCCCCCATGTATCCAAAAAATCACGCGTTTCCTCTACAAAAATCTCACATGTAAACGAAACTCATGCATTTCCTCTTCAAAAATCCCCCATTTAACCAGTAGAAAATGCAATTTCTCTTCGAGAATCCCCCATTGAACCCGAAAATGATGCATTTTCTCTTCAAGAATCCCTGATTCATCCCGAATATCACACATTTTCTCTTCAAAAATCTCCCATGTAACCTGAAAATCACGCATTATCTCTACGAAAATCACACATTTAATGCAAACATCAGGCATTTTCTCATTGAGAATCCGCGATTTAACTGAAAATCACACATTTTCTCTTGAAAAATCCCCTATTTAACCCGAAAATCACGCCTTTTCTTTGCAAATATCCCCCACTTAACACAAAAATCATGCCTTTTCTCTATGAAAATCCCCCATCTAAAAAGAAAATCATGCATTTTCGTTTGGAAAATCCCCCATTTAAGTGAAAATCGCACATTTTGGCTTCGAAAACCCCCAATTTAACCTGAAACGAAGCATTTCCTCTTCGAAAACCCCCCATTTTACCCGAAAATCATGCATTTTCCCTTCCAAAATACCCCATTTAAACAAAAATCACACATTTTCTCTTTCAGAATCCCTGATTTAAACTGAAAATCACACATATTCTCTTCAAAACTTGCTGTTTAAACCAAAAATTGCGCGTTTTCTCTTCAACAATCCCCCGTTTAACCCCAAAATCACGCATTTTCTCTTGGAAAACCCCCCATTTAACTCAAAAACCTCACCTTTTCTCTTGGAAAATACGCATTTACCCCCAAATCATGCATTTTCTCTCCAAAAATACCCCATTAACCCCAAAAGCACACATTTTCTCTTGCAAAATCCCGCATTTTCCACAAAATCTTGCATTTTCTCTCCAAAAATACCCCATTATCCCCCAAATCACACATTTTCTCTAGGAAAATCCCCCATTTAACTCGGAAATCACACTTTTGCTCTCCAAATATCCCCCATTTAACCCGAAAATCACACATTTTCCCTTCAACAATCCCCCATTTAATCTGAAAATCACGCATTTTCTCTTGGAAAATCACCCATTTAACTCGAAAATCACTCATTTTCTCTTCAAAAATCCCTCATTTAACCCCAAAATCAAACACTTGCGCTACAAGAATCTCCCATGTAACCTGAAAATCATGCATTTTCTCTTCGAAAATCCCCCATTTAACCAGGAAAAAAAGGCTTATCATTTTCACCTAAGTGGGGGATTTCCGAAGAGAAAACGCATGATATTCGCTTAAATCGGTGATTTCTGAGGAGAAAATTCATGATTTTCCCTTAAATGGGGGATTTCCGAAGAGAAAACGCGTGATATTCGCTTAAATGGGGGATTTCCAAAGAGAAAATTCATGATATTCACCTTAATGGGGTATTCTCAAAGAATAAACGCATGATTTTCACTTAAATGGGGTATTCTCGAAGAAAAAACGCGTGATATTTGCTTAAATGGGGGATTTCCAAAGAGAAAATTCATGATTTTCGCCTAAATGGTGGATTTCCGAAGAGAAAATGTATCATTTTCGCCTAAGTGGGGGATTTCCGAAGAGAAAATGCGTGATATTCGCTTAAATGGCAGATTTCTGAAGAGAAAACGCGTGATTTTTCACTTAAATGGGGGATTCTCGAAAAGAAAACGCAGGATTGTCGCTTAAATGGGGGATTTTCAAAGATAAAATGCATGATTTTCGCTTAAATGCGGGATTTGCAAAGAGAAAACGCGTAATTGTTGCTTAAATGGGGGATTTCTGATGAGAAACCGTGTGATTTTTGCTTAAATGGGGGATTTCTGAAGAGAAAATGCATGATTTTCGCTTAAATGGGGTATTCTCAAAGAATAAACGTGTGATTTTCACTTAAATGGGGAATTCTCGAAGAAAAAAACGCGTGATATTCGCTTAAATGGGTGATTACCGAGGAGAAAATTCATGATTTTAGCCTAAATGGGGGATTTCCGAAGAGAAAACGCATGATATTCACTTAAATGTGGGATTCTCGGAGATAAATCGCGTGATATTCGATTAAACGGGGGATTTGCGAAAAGAAAACGCGTGATTTTTGCTTAAATGGGGGATATGCTAAAAGAAAACGCGTGATTTTATGATGAAAAGGGAGATTTCCGAAAAGAAAACACGTGATTTTCGCTTAAATGGGGGATTTCCGAAGAGAAAACGCGTGATATTTGCTTAAATGTGGGATTCTCGGAGATAAAACAGTTGATATTCGATTAAACGGGGGATTTGCGAAAAGAAAACGCGTGATTTTCGCTTAAATGGTGGATTTGCAAAGAAAAAATGCATGATTTTCGCTTAAATGGGGGATTTCCAAAGAGAAAATTTATCATTTTCACCTAAGTGGGGGATTTCCGAAGAGAAAACGCATGATATTCGCTTAAATCGGTGATTTCTGAGGAGAAAATTCATGATTTTCCCTTAAATGGGGGATTTCCGAAGAGAAAACGCGTGATATTCGCTTAAATGGGGGATTTCCAAAGAGAAAATTCATGATATTCACCTTAATGGGGTATTCTCAAAGAATAAACGCATGATTTTCCCTTAAATGGGGTATTCTCGAAGAGAAAAACGCGTGATATTTGCTTAAATGGGGGATTTCCAAAGAGAAAATTCATGATTTTCGCCTAAATGGTGGATTTCCGAAGAGAAAATGTATCATTTTCGCCTAAGTGGGGGATTTCCGAAGAGAAAATGCGTGATATTCGCTTAAATGGCAGATTTCTGAAGAGAAAACGCGTGATTTTTCACTTAAATGGGGGATTCTCGAAAAGAAAACGCAGGATTGTCGCTTAAATGGGGGATTTTCAAAGATAAAATGCATGATTTTCGCTTAAATGCGGGATTTGCAAAGAGAAAACGCGTAATTGTTGCTTAAATGGGGGATTTCTGATGAGAAACCGTGTGATTTTTGCTTAAATGGGGGATTTCTGAAGAGAAAATGCATGATTTTCGCTTAAATGGGGTATTCTCAAAGAATAAACGTGTGATTTTCACTTAAATGGGGAATTCTCGAAGAAAAAACGCGTGATATTCGCTTAAATGGGTGATTACCGAGGAGAAAATTCATGATTTTAGCCTAAATGGGGGATTTCCGAAGAGAAAACGCATGATATTCACTTAAATGTGGGATTCTCGGAGATAAATCGCGTGATATTCGATTAAACGGGGGATTTGCGAAAAGAAAACGCGTGATTTTTGCTTAAATGGGGGATATGCTAAAAGAAAACGCGTGATTTTATGATGAAAAGGGAGATTTCCGAAAAGAAAACACGTGATTTTCGCTTAAATGGGGGATTTCCGAAGAGAAAACGCGTGATATTTGCTTAAATGTGGGATTCTCGGAGATAAAACAGTTGATATTCGATTAAACGGGGGATTTCCGAAAAGAAAACGCGTGATTTTCGCTTAAATGGTGGATTTGCAAAGAAAAAATGCATGATTTTCGCTTAAATGGGGGATTTCCAAAGAGAAAATTTATCATTTTCACCTAAGTGGGGGATTTCCGAAGAGAAAACGCATGATATTCGCTTAAATCGGTGATTTCTGAGGAGAAAATTCATGATTTTCCCTTAAATGGGGGATTTCCGAAGAGAAAACGCGTGATATTCGCTTAAATGGGGGATTTCCAAAGAGAAAATTCATGATATTCACCTTAATGGGGTATTCTCAAAGAATAAACGCATGATTTTCACTTAAATGGGGTATTCTCGAAGAAAAAACGCGTGATATTTGCTTAAATGGGGGATTTCCAAAGAGAAAATTCATGATTTTCGCCTAAATGGTGGATTTCCGAAGAGAAAATGTATCATTTTCGCCTAAGTGGGGGATTTCCGAAGAGAAAATGCGTGATATTCGCTTAAATGGCAGATTTCTGAAGAGAAAACGCGTGATTTTTCACTTAAATGGGGGATTCTCGAAAAGAAAACGCAGGATTGTCGCTTAAATGGGGGATTTTCAAAGATAAAATGCATGATTTTCGCTTAAATGCGGGATTTGCAAAGAGAAAACGCGTAATCGTTGCTTAAATGGGGGATTTCTGATGAGAAACCGTGTGATTTTTGCTTAAATGGGGGATTTCTGAAGAGAAAATGCATGATTTTCGCTTAAATGGGGTATTCTCAAAGAATAAACGTGTGATTTTCACTTAAATGGGGAATTCTCGAAGAAAAAAACGCGTGATATTCGCTTAAATGGGTGATTACCGAGGAGAAAATTCATGATTTTAGCCTAAATGGGGGATTTCCGAAGAGAAAACGCATGATATTCACTTAAATGTGGGATTCTCGGAGATAAATCGCGTGATATTCGATTAAACGGGGGATTTGCGAAAAGAAAACGCGTGATTTTTGCTTAAATGGGGGATATGCTAAAAGAAAACGCGTGATTTTATGACGAAAAGGGAGATTTCCGAAAAGAAAACACGTGATTTTCGCTTAAATGGGGGATTTCCGAAGAGAAAACGCGTGATATTTGCTTAAATGTGGGATTCTCGGAGATAAAACAGTTGATATTCGATTAAACGGGGGATTTCCGAAAAGAAAACGCGTGATTTTCGCTTAAATGGTGGATTTGCAAAGAAAAAATGCATGATTTTCGCTTAAATGGGGGATTTCCAAAGAGAAAATTTATCATTTTCACCTAAGTGGGGGATTTCCGAAGAGAAAACGCATGATATTCGCTTAAATCGGTGATTTCTGAGGAGAAAATTCATGATTTTCCCTTAAATGGGGGATTTCCGAAGAGAAAACGCGTGATATTCGCTTAAATGGGGGATTTCCAAAGAGAAAATTCATGATATTCACCTTAATGGGGTATTCTCAAAGAATAAACGCATGATTTTCACTTAAATGGGGTATTCTCGAAGAAAAAACGCGTGATATTTGCTTAAATGGGGGATTTCCAAAGAGAAAATTCATGATTTTCGCCTAAATGGTGGATTTCCGAAGAGAAAATGTATCATTTTCGCCTAAGTGGGGGATTTCCGAAGAGAAAATGCGTGATATTCGCTTAAATGGCAGATTTCTGAAGAGAAAACGCGTGATTTTTCACTTAAATGGGGGATTCTCGAAAAGAAAACGCAGGATTGTCGCTTAAATGGGGGATTTTCAAAGATAAAATGCATGATTTTCGCTTAAATGCGGGATTTGCAAAGAGAAAACGCGTAATTGTTGCTTAAATGGGGGATTTCTGATGAGAAACCGTGTGATTTTTGCTTAAATGGGGGATTTCTGAAGAGAAAATGCATGATTTTCGCTTAAATGGGGTATTCTCAAAGAATAAACGTGTGATTTTCACTTAAATGGGGAATTCTCGAAGAAAAAACGCGTGATATTCGCTTAAATGGGTGATTACCGAGGAGAAAATTCATGATTTTAGCCTAAATGGGGGATTTCCGAAGAGAAAACGCATGATATTCACTTAAATGTGGGATTCTCGGAGATAAATCGCGTGATATTCGATTAAACGGGGGATTTGCGAAAAGAAAACGCGTGATTTTTGCTTAAATGGGGGATATGCTAAAAGAAAACGCGTGATTTTATGATGAAAAGGGAGATTTCCGAAAAGAAAACACGTGATTTTCGCTTAAATGGGGGATTTCCGAAGAGAAAACGCGTGATATTTGCTTAAATGTGGGATTCTCGGAGATAAAACAGTTGATATTCGATTAAACGGGGGATTTCCGAAAAGAAAACGCGTGATTTTCGCTTAAATGGTGGATTTGCAAAGAAAAAATGCATGATTTTCGCTTAAATGGGGGATTTCCAAAGAGAAAATTTATCATTTTCACCTAAGTGGGGGATTTCCGAAGAGAAAACGCATGATATTCGCTTAAATCGGTGATTTCTGAGGAGAAAATTCATGATTTTCCCTTAAATGGGGGATTTCCGAAGAGAAAACGCGTGATATTCGCTTAAATGGGGGATTTCCAAAGAGAAAATTCATGATATTCACCTTAATGGGGTATTCTCAAAGAATAAACGCATGATTTTCACTTAAATGGGGTATTCTCGAAGAAAAAACGCGTGATATTTGCTTAAATGGGGGATTTCCAAAGAGAAAATTCATGATTTTCGCCTAAATGGTGGATTTCCGAAGAGAAAATGTATCATTTTCGCCTAAGTGGGGGATTTCCGAAGAGAAAATGCGTGATATTCGCTTAAATGGCAGATTTCTGAAGAGAAAACGCGTGATTTTTCACTTAAATGGGGGATTCTCGAAAAGAAAACGCAGGATTGTCGCTTAAATGGGGGATTTTCAAAGATAAAATGCATGATTTTCGCTTAAATGCGGGATTTGCAAAGAGAAAACGCGTAATTGTTGCTTAAATGGGGGATTTCTGATGAGAAACCGTGTGATTTTTGCTTAAATGGGGGATTTCTGAAGAGAAAATGCATGATTTTCGCTTAAATGGGGTATTCTCAAAGAATAAACGTGTGATTTTCACTTAAATGGGGAATTCTCGAAGAAAAAAACGCGTGATATTCGCTTAAATGGGTGATTACCGAGGAGAAAATTCATGATTTTAGCCTAAATGGGGGATTTCCGAAGAGAAAACGCATGATATTCACTTAAATGTGGGATTCTCGGAGATAAATCGCGTGATATTCGATTAAACGGGGGATTTGCGAAAAGAAAACGCGTGATTTTTGCTTAAATGGGGGATATGCTAAAAGAAAACGCGTGATTTTATGACTGAAAAGGGAGATTTCCGAAAAGAAAACACGTGATTTTCGCTTAAATGGGGGATTTCCGAAGAGAAAACGCGTGATATTTGCTTAAATGTGGGATTCTCGGAGATAAAACAGTTGATATTCGATTAAACGGGGGATTTCCGAAAAGAAAACGCGTGATTTTCGCTTAAATGGTGGATTTGCAAAGAAAAAATGCATGATTTTCGCTTAAATGGGGGATTTCCAAAGAGAAAATTTATCATTTTCACCTAAGTGGGGGATTTCCGAAGAGAAAACGCATGATATTCGCTTAAATCGGTGATTTCTGAGGAGAAAATTCATGATTTTCCCTTAAATGGGGGATTTCCGAAGAGAAAACGCGTGATATTCGCTTAAATGGGGGATTTCCAAAGAGAAAATTCATGATATTCACCTTAATGGGGTATTCTCAAAGAATAAACGCATGATTTTCACTTAAATGGGGTATTCTCGAAGAAAAAACGCGTGATATTTGCTTAAATGGGGGATTTCCAAAGAGAAAATTCATGATTTTCGCCTAAATGGTGGATTTCCGAAGAGAAAATGTATCATTTTCGCCTAAGTGGGGGATTTCCGAAGAGAAAATGCGTGATATTCGCTTAAATGGCAGATTTCTGAAGAGAAAACGCGTGATTTTTCACTTAAATGGGGGATTCTCGAAAAGAAAACGCAGGATTGTCGCTTAAATGGGGGATTTTCAAAGATAAAATGCATGATTTTCGCTTAAATGCGGGATTTGCAAAGAGAAAACGCGTAATTGTTGCTTAAATGGGGGATTTCTGATGAGAAACCGTGTGATTTTTGCTTAAATGGGGGATTTCTGAAGAGAAAATGCATGATTTTCGCTTAAATGGGGTATTCTCAAAGAATAAACGTGTGATTTTCACTTAAATGGGGAATTCTCGAAGAAAAAACGCGTGATATTCGCTTAAATGGGTGATTACCGAGGAGAAAATTCATGATTTTAGCCTAAATGGGGGATTTCCGAAGAGAAAACGCATGATATTCACTTAAATGTGGGATTCTCGGAGATAAATCGCGTGATATTCGATTAAACGGGGGATTTGCGAAAAGAAAACGCGTGATTTTTGCTTAAATGGGGGATATGCTAAAAGAAAACGCGTGATTTTATGACGAAAAGGGAGATTTCCGAAAAGAAAACACGTGATTTTCGCTTAAATGGGGGATTTCCGAAGAGAAAACGCGTGATATTTGCTTAAATGTGGGATTCTCGGAGATAAAACAGTTGATATTCGATTAAACGGGGGATTTCCGAAAAGAAAACGCGTGATTTTCGCTTAAATGGTGGATTTGCAAAGAAAAAATGCATGATTTTCGCTTAAATGGGGGATTTCCAAAGAGAAAATTTATCATTTTCACCTAAGTGGGGGATTTCCGAAGAGAAAACGCATGATATTCGCTTAAATCGGTGATTTCTGAGGAGAAAATTCATGATTTTCCCTTAAATGGGGGATTTCCGAAGAGAAAACGCGTGATATTCGCTTAAATGCTT
>NW_024096001.1:0-65682 GCF_016699485.2 Gallus gallus | reverse complement strand
AAATCATGCATTTTCCCTTCCAAAATACCCCATTTAAACAAAAATCACACATTTTCTCTTTCAGAATCCCTGATTTAAACTGAAAATCACGCATATTCTCTACAAAACTTGCTGTTTAAACCAAAAATTGCGCGTTTTCTCTTCAACAATCCCCCGTTTAACCCCAAAATCACGCATTTTCTCTTGGAAAACCCCCCATTTAACTCAAAAACCTCACCTTTTCTCTTGGAAAATACGCATTTACCCCCAAATCATGCATTTTCTCTCCAAAAATACCCCATTAACCCCAAAAGCACACATTTTCTCCTCAGAAATCCCCCTTTTAACCCCCAAATCACACATTTTCTCTTGCAAAATCCCCCATTTACCCCAAAATCATGCTTTATCTCTTCAAAAATACCCCATTATCCCCCAAATCACACATCTTCTCTAGGAAAATCCCCCATTTAACTCGGAAATCACACTTTTGCTCTTCAAATATCCCCCATTTGACCCCAAAATCAAACATTTTTGCTACAAGAATCCCCCATGTATCCAAAAAATCACGCGTTTCCTCTACAAAAATCTCACATGTAAACGAAACTCATGCATTTCCTCTTCAAAAATCCCCCATTTAACCAGTAGAAAATGCAATTTCTCTTCGAGAATCCCCCATTGAACCCGAAAATGATGCATTTTCTCTTCAAGAATCCCTGATTCATCCCGAATATCACACATTTTCTCTTCAAAAATCTCCCATGTAACCTGAAAATCACGCATTATCTCTACGAAAATCACACATTTAATGCAAACATCAGGCATTTTCTCATTGAGAATCCGCGATTTAACTGAAAATCACACATTTTCTCTTGAAAAATCCCCTATTTAACCCGAAAATCACGCCTTTTCTTTGCAAATATCCCCCACTTAACACAAAAATCATGCCTTTTCTCTATGAAAATCCCCCATCTAAAAAGAAAATCATGCATTTTCGTTTGGAAAATCCCCCATTTAAGTGAAAATCGCACATTTTGGCTTCGAAAACCCCCAATTTAACCTGAAACGAAGCATTTCCTCTTCGAAAACCCCCCATTTTACCCGAAAATCATGCATTTTCCCTTCCAAAATACCCCATTTAAACAAAAATCACACATTTTCTCTTTCAGAATCCCTGATTTAAACTGAAAATCACGCATATTCTCTACAAAACTTGCTGTTTAAACCAAAAATTGCGCGTTTTCTCTTCAACAATCCCCCGTTTAACCCCAAAATCACGCATTTTCTCTTGGAAAACCCCCCATTTAACTCAAAAACCTCACCTTTTCTCTTGGAAAATACGCATTTACCCCCAAATCATGCATTTTCTCTCCAAAAATACCCCATTAACCCCAAAAGCACACATTTTCTCCTCAGAAATCCCCCTTTTAACCCCCAAATCACACATTTTCTCTTGCAAAATCCCCCATTTACCCCAAAATCATGCTTTATCTCTTCAAAAATACCCCATTATCCCCCAAATCACACATCTTCTCTAGGAAAATCCCCCATTTAACTCGGAAATCACACTTTTGCTCTTCAAATATCCCCCATTTAACCCGAAAATCACACATTTTCCCTTCAACAATCCCCCATTTAATCTGAAAATCACGCATTTTCTCTTGGAAAATCACCCATTTAACTCGAAAATCACTCATTTTCTCTTCAAAAATCCCTCATTTAACCCCAAAATCAAACACTTGCGCTACAAGAATCTCCCATGTAACCTGAAAATCATGCATTTTCTCTTCGAAAATCCCCCATTTAACCAGGAAAAAAAGGCTATTTCTCTGTGCAAATCCCCCATGTAACCCGACAATGATGCATTTTCTCTTCAAGAATCCCTGATCTAACCTGAAAATCACGCATTTTCACTTCAAAAATACATAATTAATCAAAAATCACAGGTTTTCCCTTAAAAAAAAAAAAAAAAATTAACCCCCAAATCATGTATTTTCTCATCGAAAATCCCTGCTTTAACCTGGAAACCACGCATTTTTACCACAAAAATCCTCCATTTAACAGAAAGTCATGCATTTTCTCTGGAAAACCCCCCATTTAACCAAAAGTCACACATTTTCTCTTCCAAAACCCCCCATTTAACCTGGAAATTACACATTTTCTCTTGGAAAATCCCCCATTTAACGTGAAAATCATGCATTCGCTCTACAAAAATCCCCCGTTTATCTCAAACAACACGCATTTTCTCTTCCGAAATCCCCCATTTAACCCGAAAATCATGCATTTTCCCTTCAACTACACCCAATTTTACCTGAGAATCATGATTTTTTTTCTTTGCAGAAATCCCCTGTTTAACCCCAAAATCACGCATGTTCTCTGCCAAAATCCCTCATTTAAACAAAAATCAAGCATTGTCTCTGCAAGAAATCCCTCATTTAAATGAAAATCAAGCATTCTCTCTGCAAAAATACACAATTTAACCCAAAAATGATGCATTTTCTTTGCAGAAATCACCCAATTAACCGAAAATCACGCATTTTCTCTTCAAAAATCTCCCATGTAACCTGAAAATCACGCATTATCTCTACGAAAATCACACATTTAATGCAAACATCAGGCATTTTCTCATTGAGAATCCGCGATTTAACTGAAAATCACACATTTTCTCTTGAAAAATCCCCCATTTAACCCAAAAATCATGCATTTTCCCTTCAAAAATACCCCATTTAAACAAAAATAATGCATTTTCTCTTTGAGAATCTCTGTTTTAAACCGAAAATCATGCATATTCTCTACAAAACTTGCTGTTTAAACCAAAAATTGTGCGTTTTCTCTTCAACAATCCCCCGTTTAACCCCAAAATCACGCATTTTCTCTTGGAAAACCCCCCATTTAACTCAAAAACCTCACCTTTTCTCTTGGAAAATACGCATTTACCCCCAAATCATGCATTTTCTCTCCAAAAATACCCCATTAACCCCAAAAGCACACATTTTCTCCTCAGAAATCCCCCTTTTAACCCCCAAATCACACATTTTCTCTTGCAAAATCCCCCATTTACCCCAAAATCATGCTTTATCTCTTCAAAAATACCCCATTATCCCCCAAATCACACATCTTCTCTAGGAAAATCCCCCATTTAACTCGGAAATCACACTTTTGCTCTTCAAATATCCCCCATTTGACCCCAAAATCAAACATTTTTGCTACAAGAATCCCCCATGTATCCAAAAAATCACGCGTTTCCTCTACAAAAATCTCACATGTAAACGAAACTCATGCATTTCCTCTTCAAAAATCCCCCATTTAACCAGTAGAAAATGCAATTTCTCTTCGAGAATCCCCCATTGAACCCGAAAATGATGCATTTTCTCTTCAAGAATCCCTGATTCATCCCGAATATCACACATTTTCTCTTCAAAAATCTCCCATGTAACCTGAAAATCACGCATTATCTCTACGAAAATCACACATTTAATGCAAACATCAGGCATTTTCTCATTGAGAATCCGCGATTTAACTGAAAATCACACATTTTCTCTTGAAAAATCCCCTATTTAACCCGAAAATCACGCCTTTTCTTTGCAAATATCCCCCACTTAACACAAAAATCATGCCTTTTCTCTATGAAAATCCCCCATCTAAAAAGAAAATCATGCATTTTCGTTTGGAAAATCCCCCATTTAAGTGAAAATCGCACATTTTGGCTTCGAAAACCCCCAATTTAACCTGAAACGAAGCATTTCCTCTTCGAAAACCCCCCATTTTACCCGAAAATCATGCATTTTCCCTTCCAAAATACCCCATTTAAACAAAAATCACACATTTTCTCTTTCAGAATCCCTGATTTAAACTGAAAATCACGCATATTCTCTACAAAACTTGCTGTTTAAACCAAAAATTGCGCGTTTTCTCTTCAACAATCCCCCGTTTAACCCCAAAATCACGCATTTTCTCTTGGAAAACCCCCCATTTAACTCAAAAACCTCACCTTTTCTCTTGGAAAATACGCATTTACCCCCAAATCATGCATTTTCTCTCCAAAAATACCCCATTAACCCCAAAAGCACACATTTTCTCCTCAGAAATCCCCCTTTTAACCCCCAAATCACACATTTTCTCTTGCAAAATCCCCCATTTACCCCAAAATCATGCTTTATCTCTTCAAAAATACCCCATTATCCCCCAAATCACACATCTTCTCTAGGAAAATCCCCCATTTAACTCGGAAATCACACTTTTGCTCTTCAAATATCCCCCATTTGACCCCAAAATCAAACATTTTTGCTACAAGAATCCCCCATGTATCCAAAAAATCACGCGTTTCCTCTACAAAAATCTCACATGTAAACGAAACTCATGCATTTCCTCTTCAAAAATCCCCCATTTAACCAGTAGAAAATGCAATTTCTCTTCGAGAATCCCCCATTGAACCCGAAAATGATGCATTTTCTCTTCAAGAATCCCTGATTCATCCCGAATATCACACATTTTCTCTTCAAAAATCTCCCATGTAACCTGAAAATCACGCATTATCTCTACGAAAATCACACATTTAATGCAAACATCAGGCATTTTCTCATTGAGAATCCGCGATTTAACTGAAAATCACACATTTTCTCTTGAAAAATCCCCTATTTAACCCGAAAATCACGCCTTTTCTTTGCAAATATCCCCCACTTAACACAAAAATCATGCCTTTTCTCTATGAAAATCCCCCATCTAAAAAGAAAATCATGCATTTTCGTTTGGAAAATCCCCCATTTAAGTGAAAATCGCACATTTTGGCTTCGAAAACCCCCAATTTAACCTGAAACGAAGCATTTCCTCTTCGAAAACCCCCCATTTTACCCGAAAATCATGCATTTTCCCTTCCAAAATACCCCATTTAAACAAAAATCACACATTTTCTCTTTCAGAATCCCTGATTTAAACTGAAAATCACGCATATTCTCTACAAAACTTGCTGTTTAAACCAAAAATTGCGCGTTTTCTCTTCAACAATCCCCCGTTTAACCCCAAAATCACGCATTTTCTCTTGGAAAACCCCCCATTTAACTCAAAAACCTCACCTTTTCTCTTGGAAAATACGCATTTACCCCCAAATCATGCATTTTCTCTCCAAAAATACCCCATTAACCCCAAAAGCACACATTTTCTCCTCAGAAATCCCCCTTTTAACCCCCAAATCACACATTTTCTCTTGCAAAATCCCCCATTTACCCCAAAATCATGCTTTATCTCTTCAAAAATACCCCATTATCCCCCAAATCACACATCTTCTCTAGGAAAATCCCCCATTTAACTCGGAAATCACACTTTTGCTCTTCAAATATCCCCCATTTGACCCCAAAATCAAACATTTTTGCTACAAGAATCCCCCATGTATCCAAAAAATCACGCGTTTCCTCTACAAAAATCTCACATGTAAACGAAACTCATGCATTTCCTCTTCAAAAATCCCCCATTTAACCAGTAGAAAATGCAATTTCTCTTCGAGAATCCCCCATTGAACCCGAAAATGATGCATTTTCTCTTCAAGAATCCCTGATTCATCCCGAATATCACACATTTTCTCTTCAAAAATCTCCCATGTAACCTGAAAATCACGCATTATCTCTACGAAAATCACACATTTAATGCAAACATCAGGCATTTTCTCATTGAGAATCCGCGATTTAACTGAAAATCACACATTTTCTCTTGAAAAATCCCCTATTTAACCCGAAAATCACGCCTTTTCTTTGCAAATATCCCCCACTTAACACAAAAATCATGCCTTTTCTCTATGAAAATCCCCCATCTAAAAAGAAAATCATGCATTTTCGTTTGGAAAATCCCCCATTTAAGTGAAAATCGCACATTTTGGCTTCGAAAACCCCCAATTTAACCTGAAACGAAGCATTTCCTCTTCGAAAACCCCCCATTTTACCCGAAAATCATGCATTTTCCCTTCCAAAATACCCCATTTAAACAAAAATCACACATTTTCTCTTTCAGAATCCCTGATTTAAACTGAAAATCACGCATATTCTCTACAAAACTTGCTGTTTAAACCAAAAATTGCGCGTTTTCTCTTCAACAATCCCCCGTTTAACCCCAAAATCACGCATTTTCTCTTGGAAAACCCCCCATTTAACTCAAAAACCTCACCTTTTCTCTTGGAAAATACGCATTTACCCCCAAATCATGCATTTTCTCTCCAAAAATACCCCATTAACCCCAAAAGCACACATTTTCTCCTCAGAAATCCCCCTTTTAACCCCCAAATCACACATTTTCTCTTGCAAAATCCCCCATTTACCCCAAAATCATGCTTTATCTCTTCAAAAATACCCCATTATCCCCCAAATCACACATCTTCTCTAGGAAAATCCCCCATTTAACTCGGAAATCACACTTTTGCTCTTCAAATATCCCCCATTTGACCCCAAAATCAAACATTTTTGCTACAAGAATCCCCCATGTATCCAAAAAATCACGCGTTTCCTCTACAAAAATCTCACATGTAAACGAAACTCATGCATTTCCTCTTCAAAAATCCCCCATTTAACCAGTAGAAAATGCAATTTCTCTTCGAGAATCCCCCATTGAACCCGAAAATGATGCATTTTCTCTTCAAGAATCCCTGATTCATCCCGAATATCACACATTTTCTCTTCAAAAATCTCCCATGTAACCTGAAAATCACGCATTATCTCTACGAAAATCACACATTTAATGCAAACATCAGGCATTTTCTCATTGAGAATCCGCGATTTAACTGAAAATCACACATTTTCTCTTGAAAAATCCCCTATTTAACCCGAAAATCACGCCTTTTCTTTGCAAATATCCCCCACTTAACACAAAAATCATGCCTTTTCTCTATGAAAATCCCCCATCTAAAAAGAAAATCATGCATTTTCGTTTGGAAAATCCCCCATTTAAGTGAAAATCGCACATTTTGGCTTCGAAAACCCCCAATTTAACCTGAAACGAAGCATTTCCTCTTCGAAAACCCCCCATTTTACCCGAAAATCATGCATTTTCCCTTCCAAAATACCCCATTTAAACAAAAATCACACATTTTCTCTTTCAGAATCCCTGATTTAAACTGAAAATCACGCATATTCTCTACAAAACTTGCTGTTTAAACCAAAAATTGCGCGTTTTCTCTTCAACAATCCCCCGTTTAACCCCAAAATCACGCATTTTCTCTTGGAAAACCCCCCATTTAACTCAAAAACCTCACCTTTTCTCTTGGAAAATACGCATTTACCCCCAAATCATGCATTTTCTCTCCAAAAATACCCCATTAACCCCAAAAGCACACATTTTCTCCTCAGAAATCCCCCTTTTAACCCCCAAATCACACATTTTCTCTTGCAAAATCCCCCATTTACCCCAAAATCATGCTTTATCTCTTCAAAAATACCCCATTATCCCCCAAATCACACATCTTCTCTAGGAAAATCCCCCATTTAACTCGGAAATCACACTTTTGCTCTTCAAATATCCCCCATTTGACCCCAAAATCAAACATTTTTGCTACAAGAATCCCCCATGTATCCAAAAAATCACGCGTTTCCTCTACAAAAATCTCACATGTAAACGAAACTCATGCATTTCCTCTTCAAAAATCCCCCATTTAACCAGTAGAAAATGCAATTTCTCTTCGAGAATCCCCCATTGAACCCGAAAATGATGCATTTTCTCTTCAAGAATCCCTGATTCATCCCGAATATCACACATTTTCTCTTCAAAAATCTCCCATGTAACCTGAAAATCACGCATTATCTCTACGAAAATCACACATTTAATGCAAACATCAGGCATTTTCTCATTGAGAATCCGCGATTTAACTGAAAATCACACATTTTCTCTTGAAAAATCCCCTATTTAACCCGAAAATCACGCCTTTTCTTTGCAAATATCCCCCACTTAACACAAAAATCATGCCTTTTCTCTATGAAAATCCCCCATCTAAAAAGAAAATCATGCATTTTCGTTTGGAAAATCCCCCATTTAAGTGAAAATCGCACATTTTGGCTTCGAAAACCCCCAATTTAACCTGAAACGAAGCATTTCCTCTTCGAAAACCCCCCATTTTACCCGAAAATCATGCATTTTCCCTTCCAAAATACCCCATTTAAACAAAAATCACACATTTTCTCTTTCAGAATCCCTGATTTAAACTGAAAATCACGCATATTCTCTACAAAACTTGCTGTTTAAACCAAAAATTGCGCGTTTTCTCTTCAACAATCCCCCGTTTAACCCCAAAATCACGCATTTTCTCTTGGAAAACCCCCCATTTAACTCAAAAACCTCACCTTTTCTCTTGGAAAATACGCATTTACCCCCAAATCATGCATTTTCTCTCCAAAAATACCCCATTAACCCCAAAAGCACACATTTTCTCCTCAGAAATCCCCCTTTTAACCCCCAAATCACACATTTTCTCTTGCAAAATCCCCCATTTACCCCAAAATCATGCTTTATCTCTTCAAAAATACCCCATTATCCCCCAAATCACACATCTTCTCTAGGAAAATCCCCCATTTAACTCGGAAATCACACTTTTGCTCTTCAAATATCCCCCATTTGACCCCAAAATCAAACATTTTTGCTACAAGAATCCCCCATGTATCCAAAAAATCACGCGTTTCCTCTACAAAAATCTCACATGTAAACGAAACTCATGCATTTCCTCTTCAAAAATCCCCCATTTAACCAGTAGAAAATGCAATTTCTCTTCGAGAATCCCCCATTGAACCCGAAAATGATGCATTTTCTCTTCAAGAATCCCTGATTCATCCCGAATATCACACATTTTCTCTTCAAAAATCTCCCATGTAACCTGAAAATCACGCATTATCTCTACGAAAATCACACATTTAATGCAAACATCAGGCATTTTCTCATTGAGAATCCGCGATTTAACTGAAAATCACACATTTTCTCTTGAAAAATCCCCTATTTAACCCGAAAATCACGCCTTTTCTTTGCAAATATCCCCCACTTAACACAAAAATCATGCCTTTTCTCTATGAAAATCCCCCATCTAAAAAGAAAATCATGCATTTTCGTTTGGAAAATCCCCCATTTAAGTGAAAATCGCACATTTTGGCTTCGAAAACCCCCAATTTAACCTGAAACGAAGCATTTCCTCTTCGAAAACCCCCCATTTTACCCGAAAATCATGCATTTTCCCTTCCAAAATACCCCATTTAAACAAAAATCACACATTTTCTCTTTCAGAATCCCTGATTTAAACTGAAAATCACGCATATTCTCTACAAAACTTGCTGTTTAAACCAAAAATTGCGCGTTTTCTCTTCAACAATCCCCCGTTTAACCCCAAAATCACGCATTTTCTCTTGGAAAACCCCCCATTTAACTCAAAAACCTCACCTTTTCTCTTGGAAAATACGCATTTACCCCCAAATCATGCATTTTCTCTCCAAAAATACCCCATTAACCCCAAAAGCACACATTTTCTCCTCAGAAATCCCCCTTTTAACCCCCAAATCACACATTTTCTCTTGCAAAATCCCCCATTTACCCCAAAATCATGCTTTATCTCTTCAAAAATACCCCATTATCCCCCAAATCACACATCTTCTCTAGGAAAATCCCCCATTTAACTCGGAAATCACACTTTTGCTCTTCAAATATCCCCCATTTGACCCCAAAATCAAACATTTTTGCTACAAGAATCCCCCATGTATCCAAAAAATCACGCGTTTCCTCTACAAAAATCTCACATGTAAACGAAACTCATGCATTTCCTCTTCAAAAATCCCCCATTTAACCAGTAGAAAATGCAATTTCTCTTCGAGAATCCCCCATTGAACCCGAAAATGATGCATTTTCTCTTCAAGAATCCCTGATTCATCCCGAATATCACACATTTTCTCTTCAAAAATCTCCCATGTAACCTGAAAATCACGCATTATCTCTACGAAAATCACACATTTAATGCAAACATCAGGCATTTTCTCATTGAGAATCCGCGATTTAACTGAAAATCACACATTTTCTCTTGAAAAATCCCCTATTTAACCCGAAAATCACGCCTTTTCTTTGCAAATATCCCCCACTTAACACAAAAATCATGCCTTTTCTCTATGAAAATCCCCCATCTAAAAAGAAAATCATGCATTTTCGTTTGGAAAATCCCCCATTTAAGTGAAAATCGCACATTTTGGCTTCGAAAACCCCCAATTTAACCTGAAACGAAGCATTTCCTCTTCGAAAACCCCCCATTTTACCCGAAAATCATGCATTTTCCCTTCCAAAATACCCCATTTAAACAAAAATCACACATTTTCTCTTTCAGAATCCCTGATTTAAACTGAAAATCACGCATATTCTCTACAAAACTTGCTGTTTAAACCAAAAATTGCGCGTTTTCTCTTCAACAATCCCCCGTTTAACCCCAAAATCACGCATTTTCTCTTGGAAAACCCCCCATTTAACTCAAAAACCTCACCTTTTCTCTTGGAAAATACGCATTTACCCCCAAATCATGCATTTTCTCTCCAAAAATACCCCATTAACCCCAAAAGCACACATTTTCTCCTCAGAAATCCCCCTTTTAACCCCCAAATCACACATTTTCTCTTGCAAAATCCCCCATTTACCCCAAAATCATGCTTTATCTCTTCAAAAATACCCCATTATCCCCCAAATCACACATCTTCTCTAGGAAAATCCCCCATTTAACTCGGAAATCACACTTTTGCTCTTCAAATATCCCCCATTTGACCCCAAAATCAAACATTTTTGCTACAAGAATCCCCCATGTATCCAAAAAATCACGCGTTTCCTCTACAAAAATCTCACATGTAAACGAAACTCATGCATTTCCTCTTCAAAAATCCCCCATTTAACCAGTAGAAAATGCAATTTCTCTTCGAGAATCCCCCATTGAACCCGAAAATGATGCATTTTCTCTTCAAGAATCCCTGATTCATCCCGAATATCACACATTTTCTCTTCAAAAATCTCCCATGTAACCTGAAAATCACGCATTATCTCTACGAAAATCACACATTTAATGCAAACATCAGGCATTTTCTCATTGAGAATCCGCGATTTAACTGAAAATCACACATTTTCTCTTGAAAAATCCCCTATTTAACCCGAAAATCACGCCTTTTCTTTGCAAATATCCCCCACTTAACACAAAAATCATGCCTTTTCTCTATGAAAATCCCCCATCTAAAAAGAAAATCATGCATTTTCGTTTGGAAAATCCCCCATTTAAGTGAAAATCGCACATTTTGGCTTCGAAAACCCCCAATTTAACCTGAAACGAAGCATTTCCTCTTCGAAAACCCCCCATTTTACCCGAAAATCATGCATTTTCCCTTCCAAAATACCCCATTTAAACAAAAATCACACATTTTCTCTTTCAGAATCCCTGATTTAAACTGAAAATCACGCATATTCTCTACAAAACTTGCTGTTTAAACCAAAAATTGCGCGTTTTCTCTTCAACAATCCCCCGTTTAACCCCAAAATCACGCATTTTCTCTTGGAAAACCCCCCATTTAACTCAAAAACCTCACCTTTTCTCTTGGAAAATACGCATTTACCCCCAAATCATGCATTTTCTCTCCAAAAATACCCCATTAACCCCAAAAGCACACATTTTCTCCTCAGAAATCCCCCTTTTAACCCCCAAATCACACATTTTCTCTTGCAAAATCCCCCATTTACCCCAAAATCATGCTTTATCTCTTCAAAAATACCCCATTATCCCCCAAATCACACATCTTCTCTAGGAAAATCCCCCATTTAACTCGGAAATCACACTTTTGCTCTTCAAATATCCCCCATTTGACCCCAAAATCAAACATTTTTGCTACAAGAATCCCCCATGTATCCAAAAAATCACGCGTTTCCTCTACAAAAATCTCACATGTAAACGAAACTCATGCATTTCCTCTTCAAAAATCCCCCATTTAACCAGTAGAAAATGCAATTTCTCTTCGAGAATCCCCCATTGAACCCGAAAATGATGCATTTTCTCTTCAAGAATCCCTGATTCATCCCGAATATCACACATTTTCTCTTCAAAAATCTCCCATGTAACCTGAAAATCACGCATTATCTCTACGAAAATCACACATTTAATGCAAACATCAGGCATTTTCTCATTGAGAATCCGCGATTTAACTGAAAATCACACATTTTCTCTTGAAAAATCCCCTATTTAACCCGAAAATCACGCCTTTTCTTTGCAAATATCCCCCACTTAACACAAAAATCATGCCTTTTCTCTATGAAAATCCCCCATCTAAAAAGAAAATCATGCATTTTCGTTTGGAAAATCCCCCATTTAAGTGAAAATCGCACATTTTGGCTTCGAAAACCCCCAATTTAACCTGAAACGAAGCATTTCCTCTTCGAAAACCCCCCATTTTACCCGAAAATCATGCATTTTCCCTTCCAAAATACCCCATTTAAACAAAAATCACACATTTTCTCTTTCAGAATCCCTGATTTAAACTGAAAATCACGCATATTCTCTACAAAACTTGCTGTTTAAACCAAAAATTGCGCGTTTTCTCTTCAACAATCCCCCGTTTAACCCCAAAATCACGCATTTTCTCTTGGAAAACCCCCCATTTAACTCAAAAACCTCACCTTTTCTCTTGGAAAATACGCATTTACCCCCAAATCATGCATTTTCTCTCCAAAAATACCCCATTAACCCCAAAAGCACACATTTTCTCCTCAGAAATCCCCCTTTTAACCCCCAAATCACACATTTTCTCTTGCAAAATCCCCCATTTACCCCAAAATCATGCTTTATCTCTTCAAAAATACCCCATTATCCCCCAAATCACACATCTTCTCTAGGAAAATCCCCCATTTAACTCGGAAATCACACTTTTGCTCTTCAAATATCCCCCATTTGACCCCAAAATCAAACATTTTTGCTACAAGAATCCCCCATGTATCCAAAAAATCACGCGTTTCCTCTACAAAAATCTCACATGTAAACGAAAGCTCATGCATTTCCTCTTCAAAAATCCCCCATTTAACCAGTAGAAAATGCAATTTCTCTTCGAGAATCCCCCATTGAACCCGAAAATGATGCATTTTCTCTTCAAGAATCCCTGATTCATCCCGAATATCACACATTTTCTCTTCAAAAATCTCCCATGTAGCCTGAAAATCACGCATTATCTCTACGAAAATCACACATTTAATGCAAACATCAGGCATTTTCTCTTAGAGAATCCGCGATTTAACTGAAAATCACACATTTTCTCTTGAAAAATCCCCCATTTAACCCAAAAATCACACATTTTCCCTTCAAAATACCCCATTTAAACAAAAATAATGCATTTTCTCTTTGCAGAATCCTCTGATTTTAAACCTGAAAATCACGCATATTCTCTACAAAACTTGCTGTTTAAACCAAAAATTGCTGCGTTTTCTCTTCAACAATCCCCCGTTTAACCCCAAAATCACGCATTTTCTCTTGGAAAACCCCCCATTTAACTCAAAAACCTCACCTTTTCTCTTGGAAAATACGCATTTACCCCCAAATCATGCATTTTCTCTCCAAAAATACCCCATTAACCCCAAAAGCACACATTTTCTCCTCAGAAATCCCCCTTTTAACCCCCAAATCACACATTTTCTCTTGGAAAATCCCCCATTTACCCCAAAATCATGCTTTATCTCTTCAAAAATACCCCATTATCCCCCAAATCACACATCTTCTCTAGGAAAATCCCCCATTTAACTCGGAAATCACACTTTTGCTCTTCAAATATCCCCCATTTGACCCCAAAATCAAACATTTTTGCTACAAGAATCCCCCATGTATCCAAAAAATCACGCGTTTCCTCTGCCAAAATCCCTCATTTAAACAAAAATCAAGCATTGTCTCTGCAAGAAATCCCTCATTTAAATGAAAATCAAGCATTCTCTCTGCAAAAATACACAATTTAACCCAAAAATGATGCATTTTCTTTGCAGAAATCACCCAATTAACCGAAAATCACGCATTTTCTCTTCAAAAATCTCCCATGTAACCTGAAAATCACGCATTATCTCTACGAAAATCACACATTTAATGCAAACATCAGGCATTTTCTCATTGAGAATCCGCGATTTAACTGAAAATCACACATTTTCTCTTGAAAAATCCCCCATTTAACCCAAAAATCATGCATTTTCCCTTCAAAAATACCCCATTTAAACAAAAATAATGCATTTTCTCTTTGAGAATCTCTGTTTTAAACCGAAAATCATGCATATTCTCTACAAAACTTGCTGTTTAAACCAAAAATTGTGCGTTTTCTCTTCAACAATCCCCCGTTTAACCCCAAAATCACGCATTTTCTCTTGGAAAACCCCCCATTTAACTCAAAAACCTCACCTTTTCTCTTGGAAAATACGCATTTACCCCCAAATCATGCATTTTCTCTCCAAAAATACCCCATTAACCCCAAAAGCACACATTTTCTCCTCAGAAATCCCCCTTTTAACCCCCAAATCACACATTTTCTCTTGCAAAATCCCCCATTTACCCCAAAATCATGCTTTATCTCTTCAAAAATACCCCATTATCCCCCAAATCACACATCTTCTCTAGGAAAATCCCCCATTTAACTCGGAAATCACACTTTTGCTCTTCAAATATCCCCCATTTGACCCCAAAATCAAACATTTTTGCTACAAGAATCCCCCATGTATCCAAAAAATCACGCGTTTCCTCTACAAAAATCTCACATGTAAACGAAACTCATGCATTTCCTCTTCAAAAATCCCCCATTTAACCAGTAGAAAATGCAATTTCTCTTCGAGAATCCCCCATTGAACCCGAAAATGATGCATTTTCTCTTCAAGAATCCCTGATTCATCCCGAATATCACACATTTTCTCTTCAAAAATCTCCCATGTAACCTGAAAATCACGCATTATCTCTACGAAAATCACACATTTAATGCAAACATCAGGCATTTTCTCATTGAGAATCCGCGATTTAACTGAAAATCACACATTTTCTCTTGAAAAATCCCCTATTTAACCCGAAAATCACGCCTTTTCTTTGCAAATATCCCCCACTTAACACAAAAATCATGCCTTTTCTCTATGAAAATCCCCCATCTAAAAAGAAAATCATGCATTTTCGTTTGGAAAATCCCCCATTTAAGTGAAAATCGCACATTTTGGCTTCGAAAACCCCCAATTTAACCTGAAACGAAGCATTTCCTCTTCGAAAACCCCCCATTTTACCCGAAAATCATGCATTTTCCCTTCCAAAATACCCCATTTAAACAAAAATCACACATTTTCTCTTTCAGAATCCCTGATTTAAACTGAAAATCACGCATATTCTCTACAAAACTTGCTGTTTAAACCAAAAATTGCGCGTTTTCTCTTCAACAATCCCCCGTTTAACCCCAAAATCACGCATTTTCTCTTGGAAAACCCCCCATTTAACTCAAAAACCTCACCTTTTCTCTTGGAAAATACGCATTTACCCCCAAATCATGCATTTTCTCTCCAAAAATACCCCATTAACCCCAAAAGCACACATTTTCTCCTCAGAAATCCCCCTTTTAACCCCCAAATCACACATTTTCTCTTGCAAAATCCCCCATTTACCCCAAAATCATGCTTTATCTCTTCAAAAATACCCCATTATCCCCCAAATCACACATCTTCTCTAGGAAAATCCCCCATTTAACTCGGAAATCACACTTTTGCTCTTCAAATATCCCCCATTTGACCCCAAAATCAAACATTTTTGCTACAAGAATCCCCCATGTATCCAAAAAATCACGCGTTTCCTCTACAAAAATCTCACATGTAAACGAAACTCATGCATTTCCTCTTCAAAAATCCCCCATTTAACCAGTAGAAAATGCAATTTCTCTTCGAGAATCCCCCATTGAACCCGAAAATGATGCATTTTCTCTTCAAGAATCCCTGATTCATCCCGAATATCACACATTTTCTCTTCAAAAATCTCCCATGTAACCTGAAAATCACGCATTATCTCTACGAAAATCACACATTTAATGCAAACATCAGGCATTTTCTCATTGAGAATCCGCGATTTAACTGAAAATCACACATTTTCTCTTGAAAAATCCCCTATTTAACCCGAAAATCACGCCTTTTCTTTGCAAATATCCCCCACTTAACACAAAAATCATGCCTTTTCTCTATGAAAATCCCCCATCTAAAAAGAAAATCATGCATTTTCGTTTGGAAAATCCCCCATTTAAGTGAAAATCGCACATTTTGGCTTCGAAAACCCCCAATTTAACCTGAAACGAAGCATTTCCTCTTCGAAAACCCCCCATTTTACCCGAAAATCATGCATTTTCCCTTCCAAAATACCCCATTTAAACAAAAATCACACATTTTCTCTTTCAGAATCCCTGATTTAAACTGAAAATCACGCATATTCTCTACAAAACTTGCTGTTTAAACCAAAAATTGTGCGTTTTCTCTTCAACAATCCCCCGTTTAACCCCAAAATCACGCATTTTCTCTTGGAAAACCCCCCATTTAACTCAAAAACCTCACCTTTTCTCTTGGAAAATACGCATTTACCCCCAAATCATGCATTTTCTCTCCAAAAATACCCCATTAACCCCAAAAGCACACATTTTCTCCTCAGAAATCCCCCTTTTAACCCCCAAATCACACATTTTCTCTTGCAAAATCCCCCATTTACCCCAAAATCATGCTTTATCTCTTCAAAAATACCCCATTATCCCCCAAATCACACATCTTCTCTAGGAAAATCCCCCATTTAACTCGGAAATCACACTTTTGCTCTTCAAATATCCCCCATTTGACCCCAAAATCAAACATTTTTGCTACAAGAATCCCCCATGTATCCAAAAAATCACGCGTTTCCTCTACAAAAATCTCACATGTAAACGAAACTCATGCATTTCCTCTTCAAAAATCCCCCATTTAACCAGTAGAAAATGCAATTTCTCTTCGAGAATCCCCCATTGAACCCGAAAATGATGCATTTTCTCTTCAAGAATCCCTGATTCATCCCGAATATCACACATTTTCTCTTCAAAAATCTCCCATGTAACCTGAAAATCACGCATTATCTCTACGAAAATCACACATTTAATGCAAACATCAGGCATTTTCTCATTGAGAATCCGCGATTTAACTGAAAATCACACATTTTCTCTTGAAAAATCCCCTATTTAACCCGAAAATCACGCCTTTTCTTTGCAAATATCCCCCACTTAACACAAAAATCATGCCTTTTCTCTATGAAAATCCCCCATCTAAAAAGAAAATCATGCATTTTCGTTTGGAAAATCCCCCATTTAAGTGAAAATCGCACATTTTGGCTTCGAAAACCCCCAATTTAACCTGAAACGAAGCATTTCCTCTTCGAAAACCCCCCATTTTACCCGAAAATCATGCATTTTCCCTTCCAAAATACCCCATTTAAACAAAAATCACACATTTTCTCTTTCAGAATCCCTGATTTAAACTGAAAATCACGCATATTCTCTACAAAACTTGCTGTTTAAACCAAAAATTGCGCGTTTTCTCTTCAACAATCCCCCGTTTAACCCCAAAATCACGCATTTTCTCTTGGAAAACCCCCCATTTAACTCAAAAACCTCACCTTTTCTCTTGGAAAATACGCATTTACCCCCAAATCATGCATTTTCTCTCCAAAAATACCCCATTAACCCCAAAAGCACACATTTTCTCCTCAGAAATCCCCCTTTTAACCCCCAAATCACACATTTTCTCTTGCAAAATCCCCCATTTACCCCAAAATCATGCTTTATCTCTTCAAAAATACCCCATTATCCCCCAAATCACACATCTTCTCTAGGAAAATCCCCCATTTAACTCGGAAATCACACTTTTGCTCTTCAAATATCCCCCATTTGACCCCAAAATCAAACATTTTTGCTACAAGAATCCCCCATGTATCCAAAAAATCACGCGTTTCCTCTACAAAAATCTCACATGTAAACGAAACTCATGCATTTCCTCTTCAAAAATCCCCCATTTAACCAGTAGAAAATGCAATTTCTCTTCGAGAATCCCCCATTGAACCCGAAAATGATGCATTTTCTCTTCAAGAATCCCTGATTCATCCCGAATATCACACATTTTCTCTTCAAAAATCTCCCATGTAACCTGAAAATCACGCATTATCTCTACGAAAATCACACATTTAATGCAAACATCAGGCATTTTCTCATTGAGAATCCGCGATTTAACTGAAAATCACACATTTTCTCTTGAAAAATCCCCTATTTAACCCGAAAATCACGCCTTTTCTTTGCAAATATCCCCCACTTAACACAAAAATCATGCCTTTTCTCTATGAAAATCCCCCATCTAAAAAGAAAATCATGCATTTTCGTTTGGAAAATCCCCCATTTAAGTGAAAATCGCACATTTTGGCTTCGAAAACCCCCAATTTAACCTGAAACGAAGCATTTCCTCTTCGAAAACCCCCCATTTTACCCGAAAATCATGCATTTTCCCTTCCAAAATACCCCATTTAAACAAAAATCACACATTTTCTCTTTCAGAATCCCTGATTTAAACTGAAAATCACGCATATTCTCTACAAAACTTGCTGTTTAAACCAAAAATTGCGCGTTTTCTCTTCAACAATCCCCCGTTTAACCCCAAAATCACGCATTTTCTCTTGGAAAACCCCCCATTTAACTCAAAAACCTCACCTTTTCTCTTGGAAAATACGCATTTACCCCCAAATCATGCATTTTCTCTCCAAAAATACCCCATTAACCCCAAAAGCACACATTTTCTCCTCAGAAATCCCCCTTTTAACCCCCAAATCACACATTTTCTCTTGCAAAATCCCCCATTTACCCCAAAATCATGCTTTATCTCTTCAAAAATACCCCATTATCCCCCAAATCACACATCTTCTCTAGGAAAATCCCCCATTTAACTCGGAAATCACACTTTTGCTCTTCAAATATCCCCCATTTGACCCCAAAATCAAACATTTTTGCTACAAGAATCCCCCATGTATCCAAAAAATCACGCGTTTCCTCTACAAAAATCTCACATGTAAACGAAACTCATGCATTTCCTCTTCAAAAATCCCCCATTTAACCAGTAGAAAATGCAATTTCTCTTCGAGAATCCCCCATTGAACCCGAAAATGATGCATTTTCTCTTCAAGAATCCCTGATTCATCCCGAATATCACACATTTTCTCTTCAAAAATCTCCCATGTAACCTGAAAATCACGCATTATCTCTACGAAAATCACACATTTAATGCAAACATCAGGCATTTTCTCATTGAGAATCCGCGATTTAACTGAAAATCACACATTTTCTCTTGAAAAATCCCCTATTTAACCCGAAAATCACGCCTTTTCTTTGCAAATATCCCCCACTTAACACAAAAATCATGCCTTTTCTCTATGAAAATCCCCCATCTAAAAAGAAAATCATGCATTTTCGTTTGGAAAATCCCCCATTTAAGTGAAAATCGCACATTTTGGCTTCGAAAACCCCCAATTTAACCTGAAACGAAGCATTTCCTCTTCGAAAACCCCCCATTTTACCCGAAAATCATGCATTTTCCCTTCCAAAATACCCCATTTAAACAAAAATCACACATTTTCTCTTTCAGAATCCCTGATTTAAACTGAAAATCACGCATATTCTCTACAAAACTTGCTGTTTAAACCAAAAATTGCGCGTTTTCTCTTCAACAATCCCCCGTTTAACCCCAAAATCACGCATTTTCTCTTGGAAAACCCCCCATTTAACTCAAAAACCTCACCTTTTCTCTTGGAAAATACGCATTTACCCCCAAATCATGCATTTTCTCTCCAAAAATACCCCATTAACCCCAAAAGCACACATTTTCTCCTCAGAAATCCCCCTTTTAACCCCCAAATCACACATTTTCTCTTGCAAAATCCCCCATTTACCCCAAAATCATGCTTTATCTCTTCAAAAATACCCCATTATCCCCCAAATCACACATCTTCTCTAGGAAAATCCCCCATTTAACTCGGAAATCACACTTTTGCTCTTCAAATATCCCCCATTTGACCCCAAAATCAAACATTTTTGCTACAAGAATCCCCCATGTATCCAAAAAATCACGCGTTTCCTCTACAAAAATCTCACATGTAAACGAAACTCATGCATTTCCTCTTCAAAAATCCCCCATTTAACCAGTAGAAAATGCAATTTCTCTTCGAGAATCCCCCATTGAACCCGAAAATGATGCATTTTCTCTTCAAGAATCCCTGATTCATCCCGAATATCACACATTTTCTCTTCAAAAATCTCCCATGTAACCTGAAAATCACGCATTATCTCTACGAAAATCACACATTTAATGCAAACATCAGGCATTTTCTCATTGAGAATCCGCGATTTAACTGAAAATCACACATTTTCTCTTGAAAAATCCCCTATTTAACCCGAAAATCACGCCTTTTCTTTGCAAATATCCCCCACTTAACACAAAAATCATGCCTTTTCTCTATGAAAATCCCCCATCTAAAAAGAAAATCATGCATTTTCGTTTGGAAAATCCCCCATTTAAGTGAAAATCGCACATTTTGGCTTCGAAAACCCCCAATTTAACCTGAAACGAAGCATTTCCTCTTCGAAAACCCCCCATTTTACCCGAAAATCATGCATTTTCCCTTCCAAAATACCCCATTTAAACAAAAATCACACATTTTCTCTTTCAGAATCCCTGATTTAAACTGAAAATCACGCATATTCTCTACAAAACTTGCTGTTTAAACCAAAAATTGCGCGTTTTCTCTTCAACAATCCCCCGTTTAACCCCAAAATCACGCATTTTCTCTTGGAAAACCCCCCATTTAACTCAAAAACCTCACCTTTTCTCTTGGAAAATACGCATTTACCCCCAAATCATGCATTTTCTCTCCAAAAATACCCCATTAACCCCAAAAGCACACATTTTCTCCTCAGAAATCCCCCTTTTAACCCCCAAATCACACATTTTCTCTTGCAAAATCCCCCATTTACCCCAAAATCATGCTTTATCTCTTCAAAAATACCCCATTATCCCCCAAATCACACATCTTCTCTAGGAAAATCCCCCATTTAACTCGGAAATCACACTTTTGCTCTTCAAATATCCCCCATTTGACCCCAAAATCAAACATTTTTGCTACAAGAATCCCCCATGTATCCAAAAAATCACGCGTTTCCTCTACAAAAATCTCACATGTAAACGAAACTCATGCATTTCCTCTTCAAAAATCCCCCATTTAACCAGTAGAAAATGCAATTTCTCTTCGAGAATCCCCCATTGAACCCGAAAATGATGCATTTTCTCTTCAAGAATCCCTGATTCATCCCGAATATCACACATTTTCTCTTCAAAAATCTCCCATGTAACCTGAAAATCACGCATTATCTCTACGAAAATCACACATTTAATGCAAACATCAGGCATTTTCTCATTGAGAATCCGCGATTTAACTGAAAATCACACATTTTCTCTTGAAAAATCCCCTATTTAACCCGAAAATCACGCCTTTTCTTTGCAAATATCCCCCACTTAACACAAAAATCATGCCTTTTCTCTATGAAAATCCCCCATCTAAAAAGAAAATCATGCATTTTCGTTTGGAAAATCCCCCATTTAAGTGAAAATCGCACATTTTGGCTTCGAAAACCCCCAATTTAACCTGAAACGAAGCATTTCCTCTTCGAAAACCCCCCATTTTACCCGAAAATCATGCATTTTCCCTTCCAAAATACCCCATTTAAACAAAAATCACACATTTTCTCTTTCAGAATCCCTGATTTAAACTGAAAATCACGCATATTCTCTACAAAACTTGCTGTTTAAACCAAAAATTGCGCGTTTTCTCTTCAACAATCCCCCGTTTAACCCCAAAATCACGCATTTTCTCTTGGAAAACCCCCCATTTAACTCAAAAACCTCACCTTTTCTCTTGGAAAATACGCATTTACCCCCAAATCATGCATTTTCTCTCCAAAAATACCCCATTAACCCCAAAAGCACACATTTTCTCCTCAGAAATCCCCCTTTTAACCCCCAAATCACACATTTTCTCTTGGAAAATCCCCCATTTACCCCAAAATCATGCTTTATCTCTTCAAAAATACCCCATTATCCCCCAAATCACACATCTTCTCTAGGAAAATCCCCCATTTAACTCGGAAATCACACTTTTGCTCTTCAAATATCCCCCATTTGACCCCAAAATCAAACATTTTTGCTACAAGAATCCCCCATGTATCCAAAAAATCACGCGTTTCCTCTACAAAAATCTCACATGTAAACGAAACTCATGCATTTCCTCTTCAAAAATCCCCCATTTAACCAGTAGAAAATGCAATTTCTCTTCGAGAATCCCCCATTGAACCCGAAAATGATGCATTTTCTCTTCAAGAATCCCTGATTCATCCCGAATATCACACATTTTCTCTTCAAAAATCTCCCATGTAACCTGAAAATCACGCATTATCTCTACGAAAATCACACATTTAATGCAAACATCAGGCATTTTCTCATTGAGAATCCGCGATTTAACTGAAAATCACACATTTTCTCTTGAAAAATCCCCTATTTAACCCGAAAATCACGCCTTTTCTTTGCAAATATCCCCCACTTAACACAAAAATCATGCCTTTTCTCTATGAAAATCCCCCATCTAAAAAGAAAATCATGCATTTTCGTTTGGAAAATCCCCCATTTAAGTGAAAATCGCACATTTTGGCTTCGAAAACCCCCAATTTAACCTGAAACGAAGCATTTCCTCTTCGAAAACCCCCCATTTTACCCGAAAATCATGCATTTTCCCTTCCAAAATACCCCATTTAAACAAAAATCACACATTTTCTCTTTCAGAATCCCTGATTTAAACTGAAAATCACGCATATTCTCTACAAAACTTGCTGTTTAAACCAAAAATTGCGCGTTTTCTCTTCAACAATCCCCCGTTTAACCCCAAAATCACGCATTTTCTCTTGGAAAACCCCCCATTTAACTCAAAAACCTCACCTTTTCTCTTGGAAAATACGCATTTACCCCCAAATCATGCATTTTCTCTCCAAAAATACCCCATTAACCCCAAAAGCACACATTTTCTCCTCAGAAATCCCCCTTTTAACCCCCAAATCACACATTTTCTCTTGGAAAATCCCCCATTTACCCCAAAATCATGCTTTATCTCTTCAAAAATACCCCATTATCCCCCAAATCACACATCTTCTCTAGGAAAATCCCCCATTTAACTCGGAAATCACACTTTTGCTCTTCAAATATCCCCCATTTGACCCCAAAATCAAACATTTTTGCTACAAGAATCCCCCATGTATCCAAAAAATCACGCGTTTCCTCTACAAAAATCTCACATGTAAACGAAACTCATGCATTTCCTCTTCAAAAATCCCCCATTTAACCAGTAGAAAATGCAATTTCTCTTCGAGAATCCCCCATTGAACCCGAAAATGATGCATTTTCTCTTCAAGAATCCCTGATTCATCCCGAATATCACACATTTTCTCTTCAAAAATCTCCCATGTAACCTGAAAATCACGCATTATCTCTACGAAAATCACACATTTAATGCAAACATCAGGCATTTTCTCATTGAGAATCCGCGATTTAACTGAAAATCACACATTTTCTCTTGAAAAATCCCCTATTTAACCCGAAAATCACGCCTTTTCTTTGCAAATATCCCCCACTTAACACAAAAATCATGCCTTTTCTCTATGAAAATCCCCCATCTAAAAAGAAAATCATGCATTTTCGTTTGGAAAATCCCCCATTTAAGTGAAAATCGCACATTTTGGCTTCGAAAACCCCCAATTTAACCTGAAACGAAGCATTTCCTCTTCGAAAACCCCCCATTTTACCCGAAAATCATGCATTTTCCCTTCCAAAATACCCCATTTAAACAAAAATCACACATTTTCTCTTTCAGAATCCCTGATTTAAACTGAAAATCACGCATATTCTCTACAAAACTTGCTGTTTAAACCAAAAATTGCGCGTTTTCTCTTCAACAATCCCCCGTTTAACCCCAAAATCACGCATTTTCTCTTGGAAAACCCCCCATTTAACTCAAAAACCTCACCTTTTCTCTTGGAAAATACGCATTTACCCCCAAATCATGCATTTTCTCTCCAAAAATACCCCATTAACCCCAAAAGCACACATTTTCTCCTCAGAAATCCCCCTTTTAACCCCCAAATCACACATTTTCTCTTGGAAAATCCCCCATTTACCCCAAAATCATGCTTTATCTCTTCAAAAATACCCCATTATCCCCCAAATCACACATCTTCTCTAGGAAAATCCCCCATTTAACTCGGAAATCACACTTTTGCTCTTCAAATATCCCCCATTTGACCCCAAAATCAAACATTTTTGCTACAAGAATCCCCCATGTATCCAAAAAATCACGCGTTTCCTCTACAAAAATCTCACATGTAAACGAAACTCATGCATTTCCTCTTCAAAAATCCCCCATTTAACCAGTAGAAAATGCAATTTCTCTTCGAGAATCCCCCATTGAACCCGAAAATGATGCATTTTCTCTTCAAGAATCCCTGATTCATCCCGAATATCACACATTTTCTCTTCAAAAATCTCCCATGTAACCTGAAAATCACGCATTATCTCTACGAAAATCACACATTTAATGCAAACATCAGGCATTTTCTCATTGAGAATCCGCGATTTAACTGAAAATCACACATTTTCTCTTGAAAAATCCCCTATTTAACCCGAAAATCACGCCTTTTCTTTGCAAATATCCCCCACTTAACACAAAAATCATGCCTTTTCTCTATGAAAATCCCCCATCTAAAAAGAAAATCATGCATTTTCGTTTGGAAAATCCCCCATTTAAGTGAAAATCGCACATTTTGGCTTCGAAAACCCCCAATTTAACCTGAAACGAAGCATTTCCTCTTCGAAAACCCCCCATTTTACCCGAAAATCATGCATTTTCCCTTCCAAAATACCCCATTTAAACAAAAATCACACATTTTCTCTTTCAGAATCCCTGATTTAAACTGAAAATCACGCATATTCTCTACAAAACTTGCTGTTTAAACCAAAAATTGCGCGTTTTCTCTTCAACAATCCCCCGTTTAACCCCAAAATCACGCATTTTCTCTTGGAAAACCCCCCATTTAACTCAAAAACCTCACCTTTTCTCTTGGAAAATACGCATTTACCCCCAAATCATGCATTTTCTCTCCAAAAATACCCCATTAACCCCAAAAGCACACATTTTCTCCTCAGAAATCCCCCTTTTAACCCCCAAATCACACATTTTCTCTTGGAAAATCCCCCATTTACCCCAAAATCATGCTTTATCTCTTCAAAAATACCCCATTATCCCCCAAATCACACATCTTCTCTAGGAAAATCCCCCATTTAACTCGGAAATCACACTTTTGCTCTTCAAATATCCCCCATTTGACCCCAAAATCAAACATTTTTGCTACAAGAATCCCCCATGTATCCAAAAAATCACGCGTTTCCTCTACAAAAATCTCACATGTAAACGAAACTCATGCATTTCCTCTTCAAAAATCCCCCATTTAACCAGTAGAAAATGCAATTTCTCTTCGAGAATCCCCCATTGAACCCGAAAATGATGCATTTTCTCTTCAAGAATCCCTGATTCATCCCGAATATCACACATTTTCTCTTCAAAAATCTCCCATGTAACCTGAAAATCACGCATTATCTCTACGAAAATCACACATTTAATGCAAACATCAGGCATTTTCTCATTGAGAATCCGCGATTTAACTGAAAATCACACATTTTCTCTTGAAAAATCCCCTATTTAACCCGAAAATCACGCCTTTTCTTTGCAAATATCCCCCACTTAACACAAAAATCATGCCTTTTCTCTATGAAAATCCCCCATCTAAAAAGAAAATCATGCATTTTCGTTTGGAAAATCCCCCATTTAAGTGAAAATCGCACATTTTGGCTTCGAAAACCCCCAATTTAACCTGAAACGAAGCATTTCCTCTTCGAAAACCCCCCATTTTACCCGAAAATCATGCATTTTCCCTTCCAAAATACCCCATTTAAACAAAAATCACACATTTTCTCTTTCAGAATCCCTGATTTAAACTGAAAATCACGCATATTCTCTACAAAACTTGCTGTTTAAACCAAAAATTGCGCGTTTTCTCTTCAACAATCCCCCGTTTAACCCCAAAATCACGCATTTTCTCTTGGAAAACCCCCCATTTAACTCAAAAACCTCACCTTTTCTCTTGGAAAATACGCATTTACCCCCAAATCATGCATTTTCTCTCCAAAAATACCCCATTAACCCCAAAAGCACACATTTTCTCCTCAGAAATCCCCCTTTTAACCCCCAAATCACACATTTTCTCTTGGAAAATCCCCCATTTACCCCAAAATCATGCTTTATCTCTTCAAAAATACCCCATTATCCCCCAAATCACACATCTTCTCTAGGAAAATCCCCCATTTAACTCGGAAATCACACTTTTGCTCTTCAAATATCCCCCATTTGACCCCAAAATCAAACATTTTTGCTACAAGAATCCCCCATGTATCCAAAAAATCACGCGTTTCCTCTACAAAAATCTCACATGTAAACGAAACTCATGCATTTCCTCTTCAAAAATCCCCCATTTAACCAGTAGAAAATGCAATTTCTCTTCGAGAATCCCCCATTGAACCCGAAAATGATGCATTTTCTCTTCAAGAATCCCTGATTCATCCCGAATATCACACATTTTCTCTTCAAAAATCTCCCATGTAACCTGAAAATCACGCATTATCTCTACGAAAATCACACATTTAATGCAAACATCAGGCATTTTCTCATTGAGAATCCGCGATTTAACTGAAAATCACACATTTTCTCTTGAAAAATCCCCTATTTAACCCGAAAATCACGCCTTTTCTTTGCAAATATCCCCCACTTAACACAAAAATCATGCCTTTTCTCTATGAAAATCCCCCATCTAAAAAGAAAATCATGCATTTTCGTTTGGAAAATCCCCCATTTAAGTGAAAATCGCACATTTTGGCTTCGAAAACCCCCAATTTAACATGAAACGAAGCATTTCCTCTTCGAAAACCCCCCATTTTACCCGAAAATCATGCATTTTCCCTTCCAAAATACCCCATTTAAACAAAAATCACACATTTTCTCTTTCAGAATCCCTGATTTAAACTGAAAATCACGCATATTCTCTACAAAACTTGCTGTTTAAACCAAAAATTGCGCGTTTTCTCTTCAACAATCCCCCGTTTAACCCCAAAATCACGCATTTTCTCTTGGAAAACCCCCCATTTAACTCAAAAACCTCACCTTTTCTCTTGGAAAATACGCATTTACCCCCAAATCATGCATTTTCTCTCCAAAAATACCCCATTAACCCCAAAAGCACACATTTTCTCCTCAGAAATCCCCCTTTTAACCCCCAAATCACACATTTTCTCTTGGAAAATCCCCCATTTACCCCAAAATCATGCTTTATCTCTTCAAAAATACCCCATTATCCCCCAAATCACACATCTTCTCTAGGAAAATCCCCCATTTAACTCGGAAATCACACTTTTGCTCTTCAAATATCCCCCATTTGACCCCAAAATCAAACATTTTTGCTACAAGAATCCCCCATGTATCCAAAAAATCACGCGTTTCCTCTACAAAAATCTCACATGTAAACGAAACTCATGCATTTCCTCTTCAAAAATCCCCCATTTAACCAGTAGAAAATGCAATTTCTCTTCGAGAATCCCCCATTGAACCCGAAAATGATGCATTTTCTCTTCAAGAATCCCTGATTCATCCCGAATATCACACATTTTCTCTTCAAAAATCTCCCATGTAACCTGAAAATCACGCATTATCTCTACGAAAATCACACATTTAATGCAAACATCAGGCATTTTCTCATTGAGAATCCCGCGATTTAACTGAAAATCACACATTTTCTCTTGAAAAATCCCCTATTTAACCCGAAAATCACGCCTTTTCTTTGCAAATATCCCCCACTTAACACAAAAATCATGCCTTTTCTCTATGAAAATCCCCCATCTAAAAAGAAAATCATGCATTTTCGTTTGGAAAATCCCCCATTTAAGTGAAAATCGCACATTTTGGCTTCGAAAACCCCCAATTTAACCTGAAACGAAGCATTTCCTCTTCGAAAACCCCCCATTTTACCCGAAAATCATGCATTTTCCCTTCCAAAATACCCCATTTAAACAAAAATCACACATTTTCTCTTTCAGAATCCCTGATTTAAACTGAAAATCACGCATATTCTCTACAAAACTTGCTGTTTAAACCAAAAATTGCGCGTTTTCTCTTCAACAATCCCCCGTTTAACCCCAAAATCACGCATTTTCTCTTGGAAAACCCCCCATTTAACTCAAAAACCTCACCTTTTCTCTTGGAAAATACGCATTTACCCCCAAATCATGCATTTTCTCTCCAAAAATACCCCATTAACCCCAAAAGCACACATTTTCTCCTCAGAAATCCCCCTTTTAACCCCCAAATCACACATTTTCTCTTGGAAAATCCCCCATTTACCCCAAAATCATGCTTTATCTCTTCAAAAATACCCCATTATCCCCCAAATCACACATCTTCTCTAGGAAAATCCCCCATTTAACTCGGAAATCACACTTTTGCTCTTCAAATATCCCCCATTTGACCCCAAAATCAAACATTTTTGCTACAAGAATCCCCCATGTATCCAAAAAATCACGCGTTTCCTCTACAAAAATCTCACATGTAAACGAAACTCATGCATTTCCTCTTCAAAAATCCCCCATTTAACCAGTAGAAAATGCAATTTCTCTTCGAGAATCCCCCATTGAACCCGAAAATGATGCATTTTCTCTTCAAGAATCCCTGATTCATCCCGAATATCACACATTTTCTCTTCAAAAATCTCCCATGTAGCCTGAAAATCACGCATTATCTCTACGAAAATCACACATTTAATGCAAACATCAGGCATTTTCTCATTAGAGAATCCGCGATTTAACTGAAAATCACACATTTTCTCTTGAAAAATCCCCTATTTAACCCGAAAATCACGCCTTTTCTTTGCAAATATCCCCCACTTAACACAAAAATCATGCCTTTTCTCTATGAAAATCCCCCATCTAAAAAGAAAATCATGCATTTTCGTTTGGAAAATCCCCCATTTAAGTGAAAATCGCACATTTTGGCTTCGAAAACCCCCAATTTAACATGAAACGAAGCATTTCCTCTTCGAAAACCCCCCATTTTACCCGAAAATCATGCATTTTCCCTTCCAAAATACCCCATTTAAACAAAAATCACACATTTTCTCTTTCAGAATCCCTGATTTAAACTGAAAATCACGCATATTCTCTACAAAACTTGCTGTTTAAACCAAAAATTGCGCGTTTTCTCTTCAACAATCCCCCGTTTAACCCCAAAATCACGCATTTTCTCTTGGAAAACCCCCCATTTAACTCAAAAACCTCACCTTTTCTCTTGGAAAATACGCATTTACCCCCAAATCATGCATTTTCTCTCCAAAAATACCCCATTAACCCCAAAAGCACACATTTTCTCCTCAGAAATCCCCCTTTTAACCCCCAAATCACACATTTTCTCTTGGAAAATCCCCCATTTACCCCAAAATCATGCTTTATCTCTTCAAAAATACCCCATTATCCCCCAAATCACACATCTTCTCTAGGAAAATCCCCCATTTAACTCGGAAATCACACTTTTGCTCTTCAAATATCCCCCATTTGACCCCAAAATCAAACATTTTTGCTACAAGAATCCCCCATGTATCCAAAAAATCACGCGTTTCCTCTACAAAAATCTCACATGTAAACGAAACTCATGCATTTCCTCTTCAAAAATCCCCCATTTAACCAGTAGAAAATGCAATTTCTCTTCGAGAATCCCCCATTGAACCCGAAAATGATGCATTTTCTCTTCAAGAATCCCTGATTCATCCCGAATATCACACATTTTCTCTTCAAAAATCTCCCATGTAACCTGAAAATCACGCATTATCTCTACGAAAATCACACATTTAATGCAAACATCAGGCATTTTCTCATTGAGAATCCGCGATTTAACTGAAAATCACACATTTTCTCTTGAAAAATCCCCTATTTAACCCGAAAATCACGCCTTTTCTTTGCAAATATCCCCCACTTAACACAAAAATCATGCCTTTTCTCTATGAAAATCCCCCATCTAAAAAGAAAATCATGCATTTTCGTTTGGAAAATCCCCCATTTAAGTGAAAATCGCACATTTTGGCTTCGAAAACCCCCAATTTAACCTGAAACGAAGCATTTCCTCTTCGAAAACCCCCCATTTTACCCAAAAATCACACATTTTCCCTTCAAAAATACCCCATTTAAACAAAAATAATGCATTTTCTCTTTGAGAATCTCTGTTTTAAACCGAAAATCACGCATATTCTCTACAAAACTTGCTGTTTAAACCAAAAATTGTGCGTTTTCTCTTCAACAATCCCCCGTTTAACCCCAAAATCACGCATTTTCTCTTGGAAAACCCCCCATTTAACTCAAAAACCTCACCTTTTCTCTTGGAAAATACGCATTTACCCCCAAATCATGCATTTTCTCTCCAAAAATACCCCATTAACCCCAAAAGCACACATTTTCTCCTCAGAAATCCCCCTTTTAACCCCCAAATCACACATTTTCTCTTGGAAAATCCCCCATTTACCCCAAAATCATGCTTTATCTCTTCAAAAATACCCCATTATCCCCCAAATCACACATCTTCTCTAGGAAAATCCCCCATTTAACTCGGAAATCACACTTTTGCTCTTCAAATATCCCCCATTTAACCCGAAAATCACACATTTTCCCTTCAACAATCCCCCATTTAATCTGAAAATCACGCATTTTCTCTTGGAAAATCACCCATTTAACTCGAAAATCACTCATTTTCTCTTCCAAAAATCCCTCATTTAACCCCAAAATCAAACACTTGCGCTACAAGAATCTCCCATGTAACCTGAAAATCATGCATTTTCTCTTCGAAAATCCCCCATTTAACCAGGAAAAAAAGGCTATTTCTCTGTGGAAATCCCCCATGTAACCCGACAATGATGCATTTTCTCTTCAAGAATCCCTGATCTAACCTGAAAATCACGCATTTTCACTTCAAAAATACATAATTAATCAAAAATCACAAGTTTTCCCTTAAAAAAAAAAAAAAATTAACCCCCAAATCATGTATTTTCTCATCGAAAATCCCTGCTTTAACCTGGAAACCACGCATTTTTACCACAAAAATCCTCCATTTAACAGAAAGTCATGCATTTTCTCTGGAAAACCCCCCATTTAACCAAAAGTCACACATTTTCTCTTCCAAAACCCCCCATTTAACCTGGAAATCACACATTTTCTCTTGGAAAATCCCCCATTTAACGTGAAAATCATGCATTCGCTCTACAAAAATCCCCCGTTTATCTCAAACAACACGCATTTTCTCTTCCGAAATCCCCCATTTAACCCGAAAATCATGCATTTTCTCTTCAACTACACCGAATTTTACCTGAGAATCATGATTTTTTTTCTTTGCAGAAATCCCCTGTTTAACCCCAAAATCACGCATGTTCTCTGCCAAAATCCCTCATTTAAACAAAAATCAAGCATTGTCTCTGCAAGAAATCCCTCATTTAAATGAAAATCAAGCATTCTCTCTGCAAAAATACACAATTTAACCCAAGAATGATGCATTTTCTTTGCAGAAATCCCCCGTTTAACCCCAAAATCACGCATGTTCTCTGCCAAAATCCCTCATTTAAACAAAAATCAAGCATTGTCTCTGCAAGAAATCCCTCATTTAAATGAAAATCAAGCATTCTCTCTGCAAAAATACACAATTTAACCCCAAAATGATGCATTTTCTTTGCAGAAATCACCCAATTAACCGAAAATCACGCATTTTCTCTTCAAAAATCTCCCATGTAACCTGAAAATCACGCATTATCTCTACGAAAATCACACATTTAATGCAAACATCAGGCATTTTCTCATTAGAGAATCCGCGATTTAACTGAAAATCACACATTTTCTCTTGAAAAATCCCCCATTTAACCCAAAAATCACACATTTTCCCTTCAAAAATACCCCATTTAAACAAAAATAATGCATTTTCTCTTTGAGAATCTCTGTTTTAAACCGAAAATCATGCATATTCTCTACAAAACTTGCTGTTTAAACCAAAAATTGTGCGTTTTCTCTTCAACAATCCCCCGTTTAACCCCAAAATCACGCATTTTCTCTTGGAAAACCCCCCATTTAACTCAAAAACCTCACCTTTTCTCTTGGAAAATACGCATTTACCCCCAAATCATGCATTTTCTCTCCAAAAATACCCCATTAACCCCAAAAGCACACATTTTCTCTTGCAAAATCCCCCTTTTAACCCCCAAATCACACATTTTCTCTTGCAAAATCCCGCATTTTCCACAAAATCTTGCATTTTCTCTCCAAAAATACCCCATTATCCCCCCAATCACACATTTTCTCTAGGAAAATCCCCCATTTAACTCGGAAATCACACTTTTGCTCTTCAAATATCCCCCATTTAACCCGAAAATCACACATTTTCCCTTCAACAATCCCCCATTTAATCTGAAAATCACGCATTTTCTCTTTGAAAATCATCCATTTAACTCGAAAATCACTCATTTTCTCTCCAAAAATCCCTCATGTAACCCCAAAATCAAACACTTGCGCTACAAGAATCTCCCATGTAACCTGAAAATTAAACATTCCTTCTAGAAAAATCTCCCATGTAACCTGAAAATCATGTATTTTCTCTTCGAAAATCCCCCATTTAACCAGGAAAAAAAGGCTATTTCTCTGTGGAAATCCCCCATGTAACCCGACAATGATGCATTTTCTCTTCAAGAATCCCTGATCTAACCTGAAAATCACGCATTTTCACTTCAAAAATACATAATTAATCAAAAATCACAGGTTTTCCCTTAAAAAAAAAAAAAAAAAATTAACCCCCAAATCATGTATTTTCTCATCGAAAATCCCTGCTTTAACCTGGAAACCACGCATTTTTACCACAAAAATCCTCCATTTAACAGAAAGTCATGCATTTCCTCTGGAAAATCCCCCATTTAACCAAAACTCATGCATTTTGACTTCAGAAACCCCCCCATTTAACCCAAAAATCATGCATTTTCTCAATGAAAACCCACAATTTAACCCGAAAATTTTGTATTTCCTCTTCAAAATCCCACATTTTACCAAAACTCAAAAGTTTTAATTCAACCCCGCCCCCCCCCCCGCATTTAAACGAAAATTATGCTTTTTCACTTCAAAATTCCGCAATTTGAACCTAAAATCATTTAAAGCAGAAATCATGCATTTTCATTGAAAATACCCCATTTAACTGAAAGTCACACATTTTTTCTTTGAAACTCCAACATATAATCCAAAAATCATGGTGCCAGTTCATTGTAAATGGGGAAATTGCCATGAGAAAATGCGTGATTTTCGGGTTAAAGGGACTATTTTTGTAGAAAATATGCGTGATTTTTGTTTTAAATCAGGGATTCTCAAAGAGAAAATGCGTGATTTTTGTTTAAATGGTGTATTTCTGAAGGGAAAATGTGATTTTCGGGTAAAATGGGGGATTTTCGAAGAGGAAATGCTTTGTTTCAGGTTAAATTGGGGGTTTTCGAAGCCAAAATGCGTGATTATCACTTAAATGCAAGGCAAGGTGGGGCGGGCCAAGGTGGGGCGAGGCGAGGCGAGGCGGGGCGAGGGGGGATGATGCGGGGCTAGGCGGGGCAGGGCTAGGCCAGGCGTGGCAGATGAGGAAGGGTTGGGCGGGGCAAGGGGAAGCGAGGCGTGGCCTGGCGGGGCAACACAGGGCGTGGCAGGGCGAGGCGTGTTGAGGCGAGGCGTGGCAGGCGAGGCAAGGTGGGGTGGGGCAAGGCGAGGGGAAGCGAGGCGGGGCCAGACAAGGCGCGGCGGGGCGTGGCAGGCCAGGATGGGAGGGTCGAGGCGTGGTGTCGCGACACGCGGAGAGGCTAGGCGTTGCAGGGCAAGGGGGGGCGAGGCGGGGCGAGGCGAGGCGTGGCAGGCGAGGCGGGGCGGGGCGGGGTGATGGGAAGCGAGGCGGGGCCAGGCAAGGCGAGGCAAGGCGTAGCGGGGCGAGGCGAGGCAAGGCGAGGCGTGGCAGGGGAGGCGGGGCGGGTCGGGGAGAGGGGAAGCGAGGCGGGGCGGGGCAAGTCGGGGCGGGTCGAAGCGTGGAGCCGCGAGGCGTGGCAAAGCTAGGCCTGGCGGGGCAAGGGGGGGGCGATGCGGAGCAAGGCGAGGCGTGGCAGAAGAGGCAGGGCGGGTCGAGGCGTGGCGCCGCGAGGCAGGGCGAGGCAAGGCGAGGTGGGGCGAGGCGAGGTGAGGCGAGGCGGGGACAGCCCGGTTGAGGTGAGGCGTGGCAGGGGAGGCGAGGCAAGGTGAGGCGAGGGAAGGATGGCTGGCAAGGCGGGGCGGGGCAGGGCGTGGCTGGGCGTGGCAGGGGAGGCGGGGCGGGGCGGCACAAGAAGAAGCGAGGCGGGGCCTGGCGGGGCCAGGCAGGGTGCGGCAAGGCGAGGCAAGGAGGGGAGAGGCGGGGCGAGGGGGGGCGGGGCAGGGCGGGACGAGGGGAAGCGTGGCGGGGCCTGGCGGTGCCAGGCGGGGCGCGGCAAAGCGAGGCAAGGCGGGGCGGGTCGGGGCGAGGTGAGGCGGGGCGGGGCGAGGCGAGAGGAAGCGAGGCGGGTCAGGCGGGGCGGGTCGAGGCGTGGCTGGGCGTGGCAGGGGAGGCGGGGCGGGGCAAAGCAAGGGTAAGAGAGGCGGGTCCAGGCGGGGCCTGTCCGTGCCAGGCAGGGCGAGGCGAGGCGAGGCAAGGAGGGGCGAGGGGGGGCGAGGCGAGGCGGGGTGGGGCTGGGCGGGGGAAGGCGGGGCGGGGAGAGGCGTGGCAGCGCGAGGAAGGGTGAGGCCAGGCGTGGCAGGCGAGGCGGTGCGGGGCAGGGCAAGGGAAAACGAGGCGGGGCCAGGCGGGGCGAGGCACGGCGTGGCGTTGCGAGGCCGGTTGAGGCGAGGCGTTGCAGGGGAGGCGAGGCTAGGCGGGGCAAGGGGGGGCGTGGCATGCGGAGCGGTGCGAGGCGGTGTTAGGGTCAGGCGTGGCAGGGCGAGGCGTGGCGAGTTGGGGCATGGCAGGCAAGGCCGGGCGGGTCTAGGCGTGGCGGGGCGAGGCATGGCGAGGCGTGGCAGGCGAAACAGGGCGGGGCGAGGCGTGAGGAAGCGAGGTAGGGCCAGGCGGGGCCTGGCGGTGCCAGGCAGGGTGAGGCTGGGCGGGGCGCAAAGGGGCGGGGAGAGGCTGAGCTAGGGGAGGCGGGGTGAGGCACGGCGTGGCGGGGCGAGGCGGGTTGAGGCGAGGCGTGGCAGGGGAGGTGGGGCGGGGCGGGGCGTGGCTGGGCGTGGCAGGGGAGGCGGGACAGGGCGGGACGAGGGGAAGCGTGGCGGGGCCTGGTGGTGCCAGGTGGGGCGCGGCAAAGCGAGGCAAGGCGGGGCGGGTCGGGGTGAGGCGAGGCGGGGCGGGGCGAGGGGGGGCGGGGCAGGGCGGGGAGACTAGGCGAGACAGAGCGAGGCGAGGCGGGGCGGGGCTAGGTGTGGCGAAATGAGGCAGAGCGAGGCGGGGCGATGGGAGGCGTGGCAGGCTGGACGGGCGTTGCGGGGCGAGGCAGGGCTGGGCGTGGCAGGGGAGGCGGGCGTGACGGGGCTAGGGTCAGGCGAGGCAGCGAGAGGCGAGGCGAGGTGGGGCGAGGCGGTGCGAGGTGAGGCGGGGCTGGGCTGGTTGAGGCGGGGCGTGGCCGGGAAGGCGAGGCGGGGTGGAGCAACGGGGGCGTGGCAGGAGAGGCTGGGTGGGTCGAGGCGAGGCGCCGCGAGGTGGGGCGAGGCGAGGCGAGGTGGGGCGACGCGGGGCGAGGCTAGGCAGGGCGCTGCGAGGTGGGGCGGGGCGGGGCAAGGCTAGGCGAGACAGGGCGGGGCTAGGTTTGTGGTGTGAGGCAGGGCTAGGCCGGGTGAGTCTAGGCGTGGCAAGCGAGGCGGGGCGGGGCGGTGCGAGGTGAGGCAAGGTGGGGCAAGGCAAGTCATGGACAGGCCATGCAAGGAGAGACAGGGCCAGGAAAGATACAGCAAGACAAGGCAAGCCCAATAAAGGCCAAGCCAGGCAATTCAAAGCAATGCAAGGCAAGACCAGGCAAGGGCAGGAAAGGCCATCAAAAGCCACGCAAGTCCAGGACAGTCACAGCTAAGCAGGACAAGTCCAGGCTAGGCAAGAAAAGTCCAGGCAAGTCCAGGCCAGGCAGTGAAAGGCAAGGCAAAGCAAGGCAAGTCCACGGCCAAAAGGGAAAGGCTTGGCAAGGCCAGACAAAACGAGGCAATGCATGGAACGTCCAAGCAATGCAACGCAAGACAAAACAAGGCCCGGCCAGGCTAGGCAACGCTAGGCAAGGCAAGGCCAGTCAAGGGAAGGCAAGGCAGGCAAGGCCAGGCAGGTAAAGTAAGGCAAGAAAAGTGCAGGCAAGGCAGGGAAGTTCAGGCCAGGCAGGGCAATACAAGGCAAGTCCAGTCAAGGCAAGGAAAGAGCAGGCAAGTCCAGCCCAAGCAGTGAAAGGCAAGGCGAGGCAAAACAAGGCCAAACAAGCCCAGGCAAGGCCAGGCAAGGCAAGGAATGCCCAGACCAGTCACGGCAAGGAAAGGCAAGGCCAGGCAAGGCAAGGAAAGACACAGCAAGTCCAGCCCAAGCATTGAAGGGCAAGGCAAGGCAAAACAAGGCCACACAAGTCCAGGCAAGGCCAGGCAAGGCAAAGCAAGTCCAGACAAGTCACGGCAAGGCAAAGCAAGGCCAGTCAAGGCAAGGAAATTCCAGGCATTTCCAGGCCAGACAGGCAAGGCAATGCCGGGCTAGGCCGTCCAGGAAAGGCCAGGCTTGTCCACACCAGTCACATTGAAGCAAGGCAAGGCCAGGCAAGGCAAGGCAAAACAAGGCAAGTCCAGGCGAGTCCAGGCCAGGCAGGGTAAGGCAAGGCAAGGCAAGTCCAAGCAAAACAAGACAAAGCAAGGAAAGTCCACGCAAAGTCATGCAAGGCATAACAATGCAACATAAGGATCGGACAGGCATAGCAAGTCCAGGCCAGGCCAGGAAAAACAACGCAAAACAAATCAAGGACACTCAAATCAAGCCAAGTCCAGGCAATTCCAGGCCAGGCAGGGAAATGCAAAAAAAGGCAAAACACTACAGGCCCTCATAAGGCAAGGCCACGTTAATCCTGGAAAGGCCACTCAAGTCCAGTCAAGTCCAGGTCAGGCAAGGCAAGGCCAGGGAAGGAAAGGCAATGCAACACAAGGCCAGGAAAGGGCAGGCACGCAACGGCAAGACTAGGCAAGGCAAGGCAAGAAGGAAAGGTAAAGCAAGATCAGACATACCACGAAAGATAACGCCAGAACAGGCCAGGACAAGAGAGGCCAGCTAAACCAACAATTGTCAAAACCAGTCCAGGCCAAATAAGGCCAGTGGAAGTACACCAAAGCAAGGCAAGGCAAGGCAAGGCAAGGCAATGCATGCCCATGCCAGGCAGGGCAAGACCAGGCAAAGAAATGCAATGCAAGGCCAGGCCAGGCCAGGCCAGACAGGCCCAGGCAAGGCCAAGCAACGCAAGGCAAGACAGGCCATGCAGGAAAAGGCAAAGCAAGGCAATGCAAGGCCAGTCAAGGCAAGGCCAGCCAAGACAAAGCAAAGCCAGGCCAGACAAGTCAAGTCCAGGCCAGGCGGGCAAAGCGCGGCTTGGCAAGGCCAGGCAAAACCAGGCAAGACAAGGAAACGCAAATAAGCCAATTCAAAGCCAGGCCAGGCAAGGCCATGCAACCTAAGGCCAGGGAGAGCAAGGCAAGGCATTTCCAGGCTAGTCACGGCAGGGCAAGGCAAGGCCAGTCAAGGCAAGGAAAGTCCATGCATGTCCAGGCCCGGCAGGCAAGGCAAGGCACATCCAGGATAGGCGAGGCTAGCCCAGCACAGTCACAGCTAGGGAAGGCAGGACCACGCCAGGCAAGGCCAAGCAAAACAAGGCATAGGCAAGCCAAGGCGAGGCACGGCCAAGAAAGTCAGGGCCATGCAGGGCAAAGCGCTGAAAGTCAAAGCCAAGCCTTGTCTTACCTGGCCTTGAACCGCCTGGCCTGGCCTTAACTTGCATGTCCTTCCTTTGCATGGCATGGCCTTGCCTAGTGTTGCCTTGCCTGGCCTGGCGCTGTTTTGCTATGTCTTGCCTTGCCTTGCCTGAACTTTGCTAGCGTCGCCTTGCCTTGCCTGGCTTTGACTGGTCTTGACTTGCATTGCCTGGCCTTGCCTCGATTTGGCATGCATAGCCTTGCCTTGACTGGCCTTGCCTTGCCTAGCGTTACCTTGCCTGGCCGTGCCTGGCATTGCCTAGCCGGGCCTGGCCTAGTTTTGTCTTGCATGACCTTTCCTGGACCTGCCGTGCATTGCCATGCCTTGTCTGGCCTTGCCGTCCCTTGCCCGGCCTGGCCTGGACCTGCCTTTGCATGGCTTAGCCTTGGTTTGTCTTGCATAGCCTTGCCTGCACTTGGCTAGCACTGCCTCGGCTTGTATGGGCTTGCCGTGCCTTGCCGTTTGTCCTGCACTTGCCTTGCTTTGCCTGGACTTGCATTGCCTAGAACTGCCTGGCCTCGACTTCCCTGCTTTTTCTGGCCTTGTGTGGCCTTGCTTTGCCTAGATTTGCCTTGCCTGGCCGGGCTTCAACTTGCCTTGCCTCGCCTGGCGTTGTTTTGCCATGCCGTGTCTGGCCTGGCCTTGCCGGCACTTGCATTGCTAGGCCAGGCAAGGTAACGCCTGGGAATGCCAGGCCTTGCTACGGACCGGGCAGGATAGGCTTGAGCATTCCAGGCTAATCCAGGCCAGGCAAGGCCCGGCCTATCAAGACCCTGCAAAGCAAGACAAGAAATATCCAGGCAGGAAAGGACAGGCTATGGCAGCTTCGGCGAGATGTGACCAGGCGAGGCCATACAGAGCAAGGCAAGGCAAAATGAATCCAGGTAAGAGAAGGAAACCTAAGGCAAGCCCAGGAATGCCAGAAATTCATCGCCAGAACAGGCCAGGCCAAGAGAGGCCGGGTTAAAAAGAAAATTCCAAACCAGTCCAGGCCAGGTAAGGCGAGTGCAAGTACACCAAGGCAAGGCAAAGCAAGGCAATGCAAGGCCAGTCAAGGCAAGGCCAGCCAAGACAAAGCAAAGCCAGGCCAGACAAGTCAAGTCCAGGCCAGGGAGGGCAAAGCGCGGCTTGGCAAGGCCAGGCAAAACCAGGCAAGACAAGGAAACGCAAATAAGCCAATTCAATGCCAGGCCAGGCAAGGCCATGCAACATAAGGCCAGGGAGAGCAAGGCAAGGCATTTCCAGGCTAGTCACGGCAGGGCAAGGCAAGGCCAGTCAAGGCAAGGAAAGTCCATGCATGTCCAGGCCCGGCAGGCAAGGCAAGGCACGCCCAGGAAAGGCGAGGCTAGCCCAGCACAGTCACAGCTAGGGAAGGCAGGACCACGCCAGGCAAGGCCAAGCAAAACAAGGCATAGGCAAGGCCAGGCAATGTACGGCCAGGAAAGTCCGTGCCATGCAGGGCAAAGCACGGAAAGTCAAAGACAAGCCTTGTCTTACCTGGCCTTGAACCGCCTGGCCTGGCCTTAACTTGCATGTCCCTCCCTTGCATGGCATGGCCTTGCCTAGTGTTGCCTTGCCTGGCCTGGCGCTGTTTTGCTATGTCTTGCCTTGCCTTGCCTGAACTTTGCTAGCGTCGCCTTTCCTTGCCTGGCTTTGACTGGTCTTGACTTGCATTGCCTGGCCTTGCCTCGATTTGGCATGCATAGCCTTGCCTTGACTGGCCTTGCCTTGCCTAGCGTTACCTTGCCTGGCCGTGCCTGGCATTGCCTTGCCTGGCCTGGCCTTGTTTTGTCTTGCATGACCTTTCCTGGACTTGGATAGCGTTGCCTTGCCTTGCCTGGACTTGCCATGCATTGCCTAAATTTGCCTTGCCTTACTTGGCGTTGCGTAGCCCGGCCTGGCTTGGACTTGCCTTGTCTTGCCTGGACTTGCCTTGCCTTGCTTTTCCTTGCCGTTCCTTGCCTTGACTGGCCTTGTTTTGACTAACGTTGCCTTGCCAGGCTGGGCCCGGCCTTCTCATGCCATTCCTGGCATTCTTTTGGCGTGCCATGCCTTGCAAGAACTTCCTGGACCTGCCGTGCATTGCCATGCCTTGTCTGGCCTTGCCGTCCCTTGCCCGGCCTGGCCTGGACCTGCCTTTGCATGGCTTAGCCTTGGTTTGTCTTGCATAGCCTTGCCTGCACTTGGCTAGCACTGCCTAGGCTTGTATGGGCTTGCCGTGCCTTGCCCTGTTTGTCCTGGACTTGCCTTGCTTTGCCTGGACTTGCCCTGCCAAGCCTTGCTTTGCCTCGCCTAGCACTGCCTGGCCTAGACTTCCCTGCTTTTTCTGGCCTTGTGTGGCCTTGCTTTGCCTAGATTTGCCTTGCCTGGCCGGGCTTCAACTTGCCTTGCCTCTCCTGGCGTTGTTTTGCCATGCCGTGCCTGGCCTGGCCTTGCCGGCACTTACCATGATTGCAAGGCCAGGCAAGGTAACGCCTATGAATGCCAGGCCAGGCTAGGACCGGGCAGGACAGGCTTGAGCATTCCAGGCTAATCCAGGCCAGGCAAGGCCCGGCCAATCAAGACTCTGCAAAGCAAGACAAGAAATGTCCAGGTTGGAAAGGACAGGCTATGGCAGCTTCGGCGAGATGTGACCAGGCGAGGCCATACAGAGCAAGGCAAGGCAAAATGAATCCAGGTAAGAGAAGGAAACCTAAGGCAAGCCCAGAAATGCCAGGAAAGTCATCGCCAGAACAGGCCAGGCCAAGAGAGGCCGGGTTAAAAAGAAAATTCCAAACCAGTCCAGGCCAGGTAAGGCGAGTGCAAGTACACCAAGGCAAGGCAAAGCAAGGCAATGCAAGGCCAGTCAAGGCAAGGCCAGCCAAGACAAAGCAAAGCCAGGCCAGACAAGTCAAGTCCAGGCCAGGGAGGGCAAAGCGCGGCTTGGCAAGGCCAGGCAAAACCAGGCAGGACAAGGAAACGCAAATAAGCCAATTCAATGCCAGGCCAGGCAAGGCCATGCAACATAAGGCCAGGGAGAGCAAGGCAAGGCATTTCCAGGCTAGTCACGGCAGGGCAAGGCAAGGCCAGTCAAGGCAAGGAAAGTCCATGCATGTCCAGGCCCGGCAGGCAAGGCAAGGCACGCCCAGGAAAGGCGAGGCTAGCCCAGCACAGTCACAGCTAGGGAAGGCAGGACCACGCCAGGCAAGGCCAAGCAAAACAAGGCATAGGCAAGGCCAGGCAATGTACGGCCAGGAAAGTCCGTGCCATGCATGGCAAAGAACGGAAAGTCAAAGACAAGCCTTGTCTTACCTGGCCTTGAACCGCCTGGCTAATCCACGCTAATCCAGGCCAGGCAAGGCCCGGCCAATCAAGACCCTGCAATGCAAGACAAGAAATGTCCAGGTTGGAAAGGACAGGCTATGGCAGCTTCGGCGAGATGTGACAAGGCGAGGCCATACAGAGCAAGGCAATGCAAAAGGAATCAAGGTAAGAGAAGAAAAGGTAAGGCAAGCCCAGGAATGCCCAGAAATTCAACGCCAGAACTGGCCAGGCCAAGAGAGGCCAGGTTAACCAGCAATTGTCCAAACCAGTCCAGGCCAGGTAAAGCGAGTCATAGTAAACAAAGGCAAAGCAAGGCATAGCAAGGCTAGGTAAGATAAGGTAAGGCAATGCATGTCCAGGCCAGGCAGGGCAAGTCCAGACAAGGCAAAGCATGTCAAGGCCAGGCCATGCCAGAAAGGGCCAGGCAAAACACAGCAAGGCAAAGCATGACCAGAAAAGTCCAGGCCAGGCAAGGCAATGCAAGGCAAGTACAGGCATGGCCAGACAAGGCAAGTCTGGGCCAGGGATAGCAAGCACGGCTTGGCTAGTCCAGGCAAAGCCAGGCAAGGCAAGGAAACGCAAAACAGCCAATGCAACGCTAGGCCAGGCAAGGCCATGCAAGGTAAGGCCAGGCAAGTTGCAACTTGAGACTCTAGGCAAGGCAAGGCAAGTCCAGGCAACTCTAGGCAAGGTAAGGCTAGGAAACTCAAGGCAAGTAACGGTAAGGCCAGGCTAGGCCAGGCAGGACAAGGCAGGGCAAGCCAAGGCAAGGCCATGCCAAGCTAGGCCAGCAAGGCCAATCCAGGCAAGTCAAAGCAATTCAAGGCAAGACCAGGCATGGCCAGGATGGGCCAGGAAAAGACAGGCAAGTCCAGGCCTGTCACAGGTAAGCAAGACAAGGCCAGACAGGGCAAGAAAAGTCCAGGCAAGTCCAGGCTAAACAGTGAAAGGCAAGGCATGGCAAGGCAAGGCCAAGCAAAACAAGGCAATGCAAGGCAAGTCCAGGCAATATCAGGCAAGGCAAAAAAACGAAAAATAAGGACCGGACAGGCATAGCAAGGCCCTGGTAAGGCAAGGACAGGCAGGGCAATGCAAGGCAAGGAAAAACACTGCAGGCCATGGTAAGGCAAGGCCACGCCAGGCCCAGCAAGGGAAGGGAAAACAAGTCCAGGCAGGCAAGGCCAGGCAAGGCAAGGCCAGGCACGGAAAGGTTAGACCAGGCACGGAAAGGTTAGACCAGGCAAGGCAAGGCAAGGCAAGTCCAAGAAAACAAGGCATAGGCAAGCAAGGCAAGGCTAGGATAGAAAATCCGTGCCATGCACGACAAAGCACGGAAAGTCAAAGCCAAGCCTTGTCTTACCTTGCCTTGAACTGCTTGGCCTGGCCTCAACTTGCATATCCTTCCCTTGCATGGCATGGCCTTTCCTAGTGTTGCCTTGCCTGGCCTGGCGTTGTTTTGCTATGTTTGCCTTGCCTTGCCTTGCCTGAACTTTGCTAGCGTCGCCTTGCCTTGCCTGGCTTTGACTGGTCTTGCCTTGCATTGCCTGGCCGTGCCTAGATTTGGCATGCGTTGCCTTGCCTTGACTGGCCTTGCGTTGCCCAGCCCTTCTTCGTCTAGATATAACTTGCCTTGTCTGGCCTTGCCCTTCATTGCCTGAACTTGCCTTGCCTTACTTGGCCTTTAGTGGCCCTTCCTAGCTTGACCTTGCTTTATCTTGCCTGGACTTGCCTTGCACTTCTTTGCCTTGCCGTGACTGGCCTGGACTTGCCCTGCCTTGCTTTACCTTTACTTACCTTGCTTTCACTGCCCTTGCCTTGACTAGCCTAGCCTTGCCTGGACGGGCCTGGCCATGCCTTTGCCTGGAGAGGCCTTGGTTTGTCTTGCATAACCTTGCCTGGACTTGGCTAGCATTGCCTAGGATTGTGTGGGCTTACCGTGCCATGCCTTGCTTTCCCTTGACAGGCCTTGCCTTGCCTAGTGATGATTAGCCTGGCCTGGGCTTGTTCTGTCATTGCTGTGCCTTGCCTGGACTTTCCATGCATTGCCTTGCCTTGACTGGCCTTGCCATGCCTTGCCTTTTTTGTTATGGATTTGCTCTGTCCAGCCTTGCTTTACCTTGCTTTACACTGCCTGGCCAGGAATTTCCCTGCTTTTCCTGGCCTTGCCTGGCCTTGCTTTGCCTAGATTTGCCTTGCCTGGCCAGGCTTCAACTTGCCTTGCCTCGCCTCGCGTTGTTTTGCCATGCCGTGCCATGCATTGCTAGGCCAGGCAAGGTAACGCCTGGGAATGCCAGGCCTTGCTACGACCGGGCAGGATAGGCTTGAGCATTCCAGGCTAATCCAGGCCAGGCAAGGCCCGGCCTATCAAGGACGTGCAATGCAAGACAAGAAATGTCCTGGCAGGAAAGGACAGGCTATGGCTGGCTCGGCGAGATGTGACCAGGCGAGGTCAAACAGAGCAAGGCAAGGCAAAATGAATCGAGGTACACGAAGGAAACGTAAGGCAAGCCCATACATGCCAGGAAAGTCAAAGCCAGGACAGCTCATGCCAAGAGAGGCCAGGTTAACCAACTGTAGTCCAAACCAGTGCAGTTCAGCTAAGGCGAGTCAAATTACACAAAGGCAAGTCAAGGAAATGCAAAACAGGCAATGCAAAGCTAGGCCAGGTAAGGCCATGAAGGGTAAGGCAAAGAAAGTTGCAACTTGCAATTCTAGGCTAAGCTACTCAAGGCAAGTCCAGTCAAATCAAGGAAAGTCCAGGCAAGTCCAGCGCATGAAGTGCAAGGCATGACTAGTAAAAAAAAAGGCCCGGCCAAATAATGCAAGGACAGGCAAGGCCACGCAAGTCCAGGCTATGCCTGGAAAGTCCTGGAACGGCCAGGCAAGGCAAGGTAAGTCTATGCAAGGCCATGCTAGTCCAGGCACGGCCAGGCAAGGCAAGTCCAGCCAGTCACGGCATGGCAAGGCAAGGACAGTCAAGGCAAGGAAATTCCAGGCAAGTCAAGGTTAGGCAAAGCAATGCAAGTCATGGCCAAGCAAAACAAGGCAAGGCCAGGAATGTCCAGGCAAAGCCAGGCAAAGTAAAACAGTGCAAAATAAGGAAAGGCCAGGCATAGCAAGGCCTGGCCCGGCCAGGCAAGGCAAAGCAAGGCAAGGGAAGGCCAGTCAAAGCAAGCCAGGTCCAGATAAGTCCTGTCCAGGCAAGGCAAGGCATAGCAAACCAAGGCAAGGCATAGCAAAGATAAGCAAAACAAGGCAAGTCCAAACAAGACAAGACAAGTCAAGGCATGCAGGGCCAGGCAAGGCCAAGTAAGTCAAGGCAAGTGCAGGCAAAGCAGAACAAGTTCAGGCCAGGTAGGGCAAGGCACGGAAAAGCAATGCAAGGCAAGTCCATGAAACACAATTGAATGTCAAACTAGGCAGGGCCAGGCAACTCCAAGTACGTCACGGCAAGTCCAGGCAATGAAGGGCAAGTACAGGCAAGGCATGCTATGTCCAGGCGAGGCAGGGAAAGGCAAGGCAAGGCATGGCAATCCAAGGCAAGCCCATGCAACGCTAGGCAATGCTAGCCAAGTACAGGCAAGGTCATGCAAGACAAAACAAGGTCATGCCAGGCAAGGCAAGGCTAGGCTCGGCCAAGAATGGCAACGCTAGGCAAGGCAAGGCAAACCCACTCAAGGCAAGGCACTCCATGGCAAATCTAGGCAAGGCCAGGCAATGCAAGGCAAGACCAGTCAAAGCCAGGCAAGGCAAGGCGACGCTAGGAAAGGTCAGGCAAATCCAGGCAAGGCAAGACATAGCAAAACAGCGCCAGGCCAGGCACGGAAACTCCAGGCATGGCCATGCCATGCAGGGGAAGGCCTTGCAAGTTAAGGCCAGGCCAGGCAGTTCAAGGCCAGCTAAGACAAGGCTTGGCTTTGATATTTTTTTCCTTGCCCTGCATGGCCCGGACTTTCCTGGACTATCCTTGCCTTGCCTTTACTACACTTGCCTGGCTCGTTCTTGCCTTGCATTGCCTGGTATTCTCTTTCCGTGCCTTGCCTTGCCTGGCCTTTCGTGGCCTTTCCTCGCAAGGGCTTGCCTTGTTTTGCCCCGGCTTTGCGTGGACTTGTCTGGACATGGCTTGCTTTGACAGGCCTTGAGTTGCCTAGCGTTGTTTTGCCTTTCTACGTCTGTCCAGTCCTTATTTTGCATTGTTTTGCCTTGCCTGACTTTGCCTGGACTTTCCTTGCACTGCCTTGTTTTGCTTGGCCTTGCCTTGCTTTGCCTTACCTGTCCCTGCCTGGCCTGGACTTGCGTGGACTTGCTTTGCTTCGCCTGGACGTGCCTGGCCTTGCCTAGCCTTGCCTGGACTTGCCGTGCATTGCCTGGCCTTGCCTGGACCAGCATGGCTTTGCCTGGACTTGCCTTTGCCTTGCCGAGACTGGCCTGGACTTGCATGGACCAGCATGGCCTTGCCTGCACTTGCCTTGCATTGCCTTGCCTTGCCTTGCTTTGCCTTTCTTTGCCATAACTGAACTGCACTTTTCTTGCCTAGTCTAAACTTGCCTGGCCTTGTCTGGACTTGTCTTGCCTTGCCGTGACTGTCCTGGACTTGCCTTGCCTTTCCTGGCCTTGCCTGGAGCTGCCGGGCCTTGCCTGGACTTGCCTTGTATTGCCATGCCTTGCGTGGCCTTGCCTTGCAATGCCGTGACTGGCCGTGACTGGCCTGGCCTTGCCTGGTCTTGCCTTGCAGTGCCTTGCCTTGCGTGGCCTTGACATGCCGTGCCGTGAAAGGCCTGGACTTGCCTGGCCTTGCCTGGCCTTTCCTGCAATTTCCAGAACTTTCCTGGACTTTCCTGGACTTGCCTTGCCGTGCCTGTCCTTGCCTGCCCTTGCGTTGCTTTGCCTTACCTGGCCTGGCCTTGATTTTGCCTTGCTTTGCCGTGTCCTGCCTGTCCCGACTTGGTCTGGAATTGCCTTGCCTTGACTGGTCTTGCCTTGCCATGCCCGGTCTTGCATGCAAAGGAAATCCCATTTTCGCTTAAATGGGGGATTTCAGAAAAGAAAACACGTGATTTTCACTTAAATGGCAGATTTCTGAAGAGAAAAAGCGTGATTTTCACTTAAATGGGGGATTTGCGAAGAGAAAACGCAGGATTGTCGCTTAAATGGGGGATTTTCAAAGATAAAATGCATGATTTTCGCTAAATGCGGATTTGCAAAGAGAAAACGCGTAATTGTTGCTTAAATGGGGGATATGCTAAAAGAAAACGCGTGATTTTATGACGAAAAGGGAGATTTCCGAAAGAAAACACGCTGATTTTCGCTTAAATGGGGGATTTCCGAAGAGAAAACGCGTGATATTCGCTTAAATGGGGGATTTCCAAAGAGAAAATTCATGATATTCACCTTAATGGGTATTCTCAAAGAATAAACGCATGATTTTTCACTTAAATGGGGTATTCTCGAAGAAAAAACGCGTGATATTCGCTTAAATGGGGATTTCCAAAGAGAAAATTCATGATTTTCGCCTAAATGGTGGATTTCCGAAGAGAAAATGTATCATTTTCGCCTAAGTGGGGGATTTCCGAAGAGAAAATGTGTGATATTCGCTTAAATGGCAGATTTCTGAAGAGAAAACGCGTGATTTTTCACTTAAATGGGGGATTCTCGAAAAGAAAACGCAGGATTGTCGCTTAAATGGGGGATTTTCAAAGATAAAATGCATGATTTTCGCTTAAATGCGGGATTTGCAAAGAGAAAACGCGTAATTGTTGCTTAAATGGGGGATTTCTGATGAGAAACCGTGTGATTTTTGCTTAAATGGGGGATTTCTGAAGAGAAAATGCATGATTTTCGCTTAAATGGGGTATTCTCAAAGAATAAACGTGTGATTTTCACTTAAATGGGGAATTCTCGAAGAAAAAACGCGTGATATTCGCTTAAATGGGTGATTACCGAGGAGAAAATTCATGATTTTAGCCTAAATGGGGGATTTCCGAAGAGAAAACGCATGATATTCACTTAAATGTGGGATTCTCGGAGATAAATCGCGTGATATTCGATTAAACGGGGGATTTGCGAAAAGAAAACGCGTGATTTTTGCTTAAATGGGGGATATGCTAAAAGAAAACGCGTGATTTTATGATGAAAAGGGAGATTTCCGAAAAGAAAACACGTGATTTTCGCTTAAATGGGGGATTTCCGAAGAGAAAACGCGTGATATTTGCTTAAATGTGGGATTCTCGGAGATAAAACAGTTGATATTCGATTAAACGGGGGATTTCCGAAAAGAAAACGCGTGATTTTCGCTTAAATGGTGGATTTGCAAAGAAAAAATGCATGATTTTCGCTTAAATGGGGGATTTCCAAAGAGAAAATTTATCATTTTCACCTAAGTGGGGGATTTCCGAAGAGAAAACGCATGATATTCGCTTAAATCGGTGATTTCTGAGGAGAAAATTCATGATTTTCCCTTAAATGGGGGATTTCCGAAGAGAAAACGCGTGATATTCGCTTAAATGGGGGATTTCCAAAGAGAAAATTCATGATATTCACCTTAATGGGGTATTCTCAAAGAATAAACGCATGATTTTCACTTAAATGGGGTATTCTCGAAGAAAAAACGCGTGATATTTGCTTAAATGGGGGATTTCCAAAGAGAAAATTCATGATTTTCGCCTAAATGGTGGATTTCCGAAGAGAAAATGTATCATTTTCGCCTAAGTGGGGGATTTCCGAAGAGAAAATGCGTGATATTCGCTTAAATGGCAGATTTCTGAAGAGAAAACGCGTGATTTTTCACTTAAATGGGGGATTCTCGAAAAGAAAACGCAGGATTGTCGCTTAAATGGGGGATTTTCAAAGATAAAATGCATGATTTTCGCTTAAATGCGGGATTTGCAAAGAGAAAACGCGTAATTGTTGCTTAAATGGGGGATTTCTGATGAGAAACCGTGTGATTTTTGCTTAAATGGGGGATTTCTGAAGAGAAAATGCATGATTTTCGCTTAAATGGGGTATTCTCAAAGAATAAACGTGTGATTTTCACTTAAATGGGGAATTCTCGAAGAAAAAACGCGTGATATTCGCTTAAATGGGTGATTACCGAGGAGAAAATTCATGATTTTAGCCTAAATGGGGGATTTCCGAAGAGAAAACGCATGATATTCACTTAAATGTGGGATTCTCGGAGATAAATCGCGTGATATTCGATTAAACGGGGGATTTGCGAAAAGAAAACGCGTGATTTTTGCTTAAATGGGGGATATGCTAAAAGAAAACGCGTGATTTTATGATGAAAAGGGAGATTTCCGAAAAGAAAACACGTGATTTTCGCTTAAATGGGGGATTTCCGAAGAGAAAACGCGTGATATTTGCTTAAATGTGGGATTCTCGGAGATAAAACAGTTGATATTCGATTAAACGGGGGATTTCCGAAAAGAAAACGCGTGATTTTCGCTTAAATGGTGGATTTGCAAAGAAAAAATGCATGATTTTCGCTTAAATGGGGGATTTCCAAAGAGAAAATTTATCATTTTCACCTAAGTGGGGGATTTCCGAAGAGAAAACGCATGATATTCGCTTAAATCGGTGATTTCTGAGGAGAAAATTCATGATTTTCCCTTAAATGGGGGATTTCCGAAGAGAAAACGCGTGATATTCGCTTAAATGGGGGATTTCCAAAGAGAAAATTCATGATATTCACCTTAATGGGGTATTCTCAAAGAATAAACGCATGATTTTCACTTAAATGGGGTATTCTCGAAGAAAAAACGCGTGATATTTGCTTAAATGGGGGATTTCCAAAGAGAAAATTCATGATTTTCGCCTAAATGGTGGATTTCCGAAGAGAAAATGTATCATTTTCGCCTAAGTGGGGGATTTCCGAAGAGAAAATGCGTGATATTCGCTTAAATGGCAGATTTCTGAAGAGAAAACGCGTGATTTTTCACTTAAATGGGGGATTCTCGAAAAGAAAACGCAGGATTGTCGCTTAAATGGGGGATTTTCAAAGATAAAATGCATGATTTTCGCTTAAATGCGGGATTTGCAAAGAGAAAACGCGTAATTGTTGCTTAAATGGGGGATTTCTGATGAGAAACCGTGTGATTTTTGCTTAAATGGGGGATTTCTGAAGAGAAAATGCATGATTTTCGCTTAAATGGGGTATTCTCAAAGAATAAACGTGTGATTTTCACTTAAATGGGGAATTCTCGAAGAAAAAACGCGTGATATTCGCTTAAATGGGTGATTACCGAGGAGAAAATTCATGATTTTAGCCTAAATGGGGGATTTCCGAAGAGAAAACGCATGATATTCACTTAAATGTGGGATTCTCGGAGATAAATCGCGTGATATTCGATTAAACGGGGGATTTGCGAAAAGAAAACGCGTGATTTTTGCTTAAATGGGGGATATGCTAAAAGAAAACGCGTGATTTTATGATGAAAAGGGAGATTTCCGAAAAGAAAACACGTGATTTTCGCTTAAATGGGGGATTTCCGAAGAGAAAACGCGTGATATTTGCTTAAATGTGGGATTCTCGGAGATAAAACAGTTGATATTCGATTAAACGGGGGATTTCCGAAAAGAAAACGCGTGATTTTCGCTTAAATGGTGGATTTGCAAAGAAAAAATGCATGATTTTCGCTTAAATGGGGGATTTCCAAAGAGAAAATTTATCATTTTCACCTAAGTGGGGGATTTCCGAAGAGAAAACGCATGATATTCGCTTAAATCGGTGATTTCTGAGGAGAAAATTCATGATTTTCCCTTAAATGGGGGATTTCCGAAGAGAAAACGCGTGATATTCGCTTAAATGGGGGATTTCCAAAGAGAAAATTCATGATATTCACCTTAATGGGGTATTCTCAAAGAATAAACGCATGATTTTCACTTAAATGGGGTATTCTCGAAGAAAAAACGCGTGATATTTGCTTAAATGGGGGATTTCCAAAGAGAAAATTCATGATTTTCGCCTAAATGGTGGATTTCCGAAGAGAAAATGTATCATTTTCGCCTAAGTGGGGGATTTCCGAAGAGAAAATGCGTGATATTCGCTTAAATGGCAGATTTCTGAAGAGAAAACGCGTGATTTTTCACTTAAATGGGGGATTCTCGAAAAGAAAACGCAGGATTGTCGCTTAAATGGGGGATTTTCAAAGATAAAATGCATGATTTTCGCTTAAATGCGGGATTTGCAAAGAGAAAACGCGTAATTGTTGCTTAAATGGGGGATTTCTGATGAGAAACCGTGTGATTTTTGCTTAAATGGGGGATTTCTGAAGAGAAAATGCATGATTTTCGCTTAAATGGGGTATTCTCAAAGAATAAACGTGTGATTTTCACTTAAATGGGGAATTCTCGAAGAAAAAACGCGTGATATTCGCTTAAATGGGTGATTACCGAGGAGAAAATTCATGATTTTAGCCTAAATGGGGGATTTCCGAAGAGAAAACGCATGATATTCACTTAAATGTGGGATTCTCGGAGATAAATCGCGTGATATTCGATTAAACGGGGGATTTGCGAAAAGAAAACGCGTGATTTTTGCTTAAATGGGGGATATGCTAAAAGAAAACGCGTGATTTTATGATGAAAAGGGAGATTTCCGAAAAGAAAACACGTGATTTTCGCTTAAATGGGGGATTTCCGAAGAGAAAACGCGTGATATTTGCTTAAATGTGGGATTCTCGGAGATAAAACAGTTGATATTCGATTAAACGGGGGATTTCCGAAAAGAAAACGCGTGATTTTCGCTTAAATGGTGGATTTGCAAAGAAAAAATGCATGATTTTCGCTTAAATGGGGGATTTCCAAAGAGAAAATTTATCATTTTCACCTAAGTGGGGGATTTCCGAAGAGAAAACGCATGATATTCGCTTAAATCGGTGATTTCTGAGGAGAAAATTCATGATTTTCCCTTAAATGGGGGATTTCCGAAGAGAAAACGCGTGATATTCGCTTAAATGGGGGATTTCCAAAGAGAAAATTCATGATATTCACCTTAATGGGGTATTCTCAAAGAATAAACGCATGATTTTCACTTAAATGGGGTATTCTCGAAGAAAAAACGCGTGATATTTGCTTAAATGGGGGATTTCCAAAGAGAAAATTCATGATTTTCGCCTAAATGGTGGATTTCCGAAGAGAAAATGTATCATTTTCGCCTAAGTGGGGGATTTCCGAAGAGAAAATGCGTGATATTCGCTTAAATGGCAGATTTCTGAAGAGAAAACGCGTGATTTTTCACTTAAATGGGGGATTCTCGAAAAGAAAACGCAGGATTGTCGCTTAAATGGGGGATTTTCAAAGATAAAATGCATGATTTTCGCTTAAATGCGGGATTTGCAAAGAGAAAACGCGTAATTGTTGCTTAAATGGGGGATTTCTGATGAGAAACCGTGTGATTTTTGCTTAAATGGGGGATTTCTGAAGAGAAAATGCATGATTTTCGCTTAAATGGGGTATTCTCAAAGAATAAACGTGTGATTTTCACTTAAATGGGGAATTCTCGAAGAAAAAACGCGTGATATTCGCTTAAATGGGTGATTACCGAGGAGAAAATTCATGATTTTAGCCTAAATGGGGGATTTCCGAAGAGAAAACGCATGATATTCACTTAAATGTGGGATTCTCGGAGATAAATCGCGTGATATTCGATTAAACGGGGGATTTGCGAAAAGAAAACGCGTGATTTTTGCTTAAATGGGGGATATGCTAAAAGAAAACGCGTGATTTTATGATGAAAAGGGAGATTTCCGAAAAGAAAACACGTGATTTTCGCTTAAATGGGGGATTTCCGAAGAGAAAACGCGTGATATTTGCTTAAATGTGGGATTCTCGGAGATAAAACAGTTGATATTCGATTAAACGGGGGATTTCCGAAAAGAAAACGCGTGATTTTCGCTTAAATGGTGGATTTGCAAAGAAAAAATGCATGATTTTCGCTTAAATGGGGGATTTCCAAAGAGAAAATTTATCATTTTCACCTAAGTGGGGGATTTCCGAAGAGAAAACGCATGATATTCGCTTAAATCGGTGATTTCTGAGGAGAAAATTCATGATTTTCCCTTAAATGGGGGATTTCCGAAGAGAAAACGCGTGATATTCGCTTAAATGGGGGATTTCCAAAGAGAAAATTCATGATATTCACCTTAATGGGGTATTCTCAAAGAATAAACGCATGATTTTCACTTAAATGGGGTATTCTCGAAGAAAAAACGCGTGATATTTGCTTAAATGGGGGATTTCCAAAGAGAAAATTCATGATTTTCGCCTAAATGGTGGATTTCCGAAGAGAAAATGTATCATTTTCGCCTAAGTGGGGGATTTCCGAAGAGAAAATGCGTGATATTCGCTTAAATGGCAGATTTCTGAAGAGAAAACGCGTGATTTTTCACTTAAATGGGGGATTCTCGAAAAGAAAACGCAGGATTGTCGCTTAAATGGGGGATTTTCAAAGATAAAATGCATGATTTTCGCTTAAATGCGGGATTTGCAAAGAGAAAACGCGTAATTGTTGCTTAAATGGGGGATTTCTGATGAGAAACCGTGTGATTTTTGCTTAAATGGGGGATTTCTGAAGAGAAAATGCATGATTTTCGCTTAAATGGGGTATTCTCAAAGAATAAACGTGTGATTTTCACTTAAATGGGGAATTCTCGAAGAAAAAACGCGTGATATTCGCTTAAATGGGTGATTACCGAGGAGAAAATTCATGATTTTAGCCTAAATGGGGGATTTCCGAAGAGAAAACGCATGATATTCACTTAAATGTGGGATTCTCGGAGATAAATCGCGTGATATTCGATTAAACGGGGGATTTGCGAAAAGAAAACGCGTGATTTTTGCTTAAATGGGGGATATGCTAAAAGAAAACGCGTGATTTTATGATGAAAAGGGAGATTTCCGAAAAGAAAACACGTGATTTTCGCTTAAATGGGGGATTTCCGAAGAGAAAACGCGTGATATTTGCTTAAATGTGGGATTCTCGGAGATAAAACAGTTGATATTCGATTAAACGGGGGATTTCCGAAAAGAAAACGCGTGATTTTCGCTTAAATGGTGGATTTGCAAAGAAAAAATGCATGATTTTCGCTTAAATGGGGGATTTCCAAAGAGAAAATTTATCATTTTCACCTAAGTGGGGGATTTCCGAAGAGAAAACGCATGATATTCGCTTAAATCGGTGATTTCTGAGGAGAAAATTCATGATTTTCCCTTAAATGGGGGATTTCCGAAGAGAAAACGCGTGATATTCGCTTAAATGGGGGATTTCCAAAGAGAAAATTCATGATATTCACCTTAATGGGGTATTCTCAAAGAATAAACGCATGATTTTCACTTAAATGGGGTATTCTCGAAGAAAAAACGCGTGATATTTGCTTAAATGGGGGATTTCCAAAGAGAAAATTCATGATTTTCGCCTAAATGGTGGATTTCCGAAGAGAAAATGTATCATTTTCGCCTAAGTGGGGGATTTCCGAAGAGAAAATGCGTGATATTCGCTTAAATGGCAGATTTCTGAAGAGAAAACGCGTGATTTTTCACTTAAATGGGGGATTCTCGAAAAGAAAACGCAGGATTGTCGCTTAAATGGGGGATTTTCAAAGATAAAATGCATGATTTTCGCTTAAATGCGGGATTTGCAAAGAGAAAACGCGTAATTGTTGCTTAAATGGGGGATTTCTGATGAGAAACCGTGTGATTTTTGCTTAAATGGGGGATTTCTGAAGAGAAAATGCATGATTTTCGCTTAAATGGGGTATTCTCAAAGAATAAACGTGTGATTTTCACTTAAATGGGGAATTCTCGAAGAAAAAACGCGTGATATTCGCTTAAATGGGTGATTACCGAGGAGAAAATTCATGATTTTAGCCTAAATGGGGGATTTCCGAAGAGAAAACGCATGATATTCACTTAAATGTGGGATTCTCGGAGATAAATCGCGTGATATTCGATTAAACGGGGGATTTGCGAAAAGAAAACGCGTGATTTTTGCTTAAATGGGGGATATGCTAAAAGAAAACGCGTGATTTTATGACTGAAAAGGGAGATTTCCGAAAAGAAAACACGTGATTTTCGCTTAAATGGGGGATTTCCGAAGAGAAAACGCGTGATATTTGCTTAAATGTGGGATTCTCGGAGATAAAACAGTTGATATTCGATTAAACGGGGGATTTCCGAAAAGAAAACGCGTGATTTTCGCTTAAATGGTGGATTTGCAAAGAAAAAATGCATGATTTTCGCTTAAATGGGGGATTTCCAAAGAGAAAATTTATCATTTTCACCTAAGTGGGGGATTTCCGAAGAGAAAACGCATGATATTCGCTTAAATCGGTGATTTCTGAGGAGAAAATTCATGATTTTCCCTTAAATGGGGGATTTCCGAAGAGAAAACGCGTGATATTCGCTTAAATGGGGGATTTCCAAAGAGAAAATTCATGATATTCACCTTAATGGGGTATTCTCAAAGAATAAACGCATGATTTTCACTTAAATGGGGTATTCTCGAAGAAAAAACGCGTGATATTTGCTTAAATGGGGGATTTCCAAAGAGAAAATTCATGATTTTCGCCTAAATGGTGGATTTCCGAAGAGAAAATGTATCATTTTCGCCTAAGTGGGGGATTTCCGAAGAGAAAATGCGTGATATTCGCTTAAATGGCAGATTTCTGAAGAGAAAACGCGTGATTTTTCACTTAAATGGGGGATTCTCGAAAAGAAAACGCAGGATTGTCGCTTAAATGGGGGATTTTCAAAGATAAAATGCATGATTTTCGCTTAAATGCGGGATTTGCAAAGAGAAAACGCGTAATTGTTGCTTAAATGGGGGATTTCTGATGAGAAACCGTGTGATTTTTGCTTAAATGGGGGATTTCTGAAGAGAAAATGCATGATTTTCGCTTAAATGGGGTATTCTCAAAGAATAAACGTGTGATTTTCACTTAAATGGGGAATTCTCGAAGAAAAAACGCGTGATATTCGCTTAAATGGGTGATTACCGAGGAGAAAATTCATGATTTTAGCCTAAATGGGGGATTTCCGAAGAGAAAACGCATGATATTCACTTAAATGTGGGATTCTCGGAGATAAATCGCGTGATATTCGATTAAACGGGGGATTTGCGAAAAGAAAACGCGTGATTTTTGCTTAAATGGGGGATATGCTAAAAGAAAACGCGTGATTTTATGATGAAAAGGGAGATTTCCGAAAGAAAACACGTGATTTTCGCTTAAATGGGGGATTTCCGAAGAGAAAACGCGTGATATTTGCTTAAATGTGGGATTCTCGGAGATAAAACAGTTGATATTCGATTAAACGGGGGATTTCCGAAAAGAAAACGCGTGATTTTCGCTTAAATGGTGGATTTGCAAAGAAAAAATGCATGATTTTCGCTTAAATGGGGGATTTCCAAAGAGAAAATTTATCATTTTCACCTAAGTGGGGGATTTCCGAAGAGAAAACGCATGATATTCGCTTAAATCGGTGATTTCTGAGGAGAAAATTCATGATTTTCCCTTAAATGGGGGATTTCCGAAGAGAAAACGCGTGATATTCGCTTAAATGGGGGATTTCCAAAGAGAAAATTCATGATATTCACCTTAATGGGGTATTCTCAAAGAATAAACGCATGATTTTCACTTAAATGGGGTATTCTCGAAGAAAAAACGCGTGATATTTGCTTAAATGGGGGATTTCCAAAGAGAAAATTCATGATTTTCGCCTAAATGGTGGATTTCCGAAGAGAAAATGTATCATTTTCGCCTAAGTGGGGGATTTCCGAAGAGAAAATGCGTGATATTCGCTTAAATGGCAGATTTCTGAAGAGAAAACGCGTGATTTTTCACTTAAATGGGGGATTCTCGAAAAGAAAACGCAGGATTGTCGCTTAAATGGGGGATTTTCAAAGATAAAATGCATGATTTTCGCTTAAATGCGGGATTTGCAAAGAGAAAACGCGTAATTGTTGCTTAAATGGGGGATTTCTGATGAGAAACCGTGTGATTTTTGCTTAAATGGGGGATTTCTGAAGAGAAAATGCATGATTTTCGCTTAAATGGGGTATTCTCAAAGAATAAACGTGTGATTTTCACTTAAATGGGGAATTCTCGAAGAAAAAACGCGTGATATTCGCTTAAATGGGTGATTACCGAGGAGAAAATTCATGATTTTAGCCTAAATGGGGGATTTCCGAAGAGAAAACGCATGATATTCACTTAAATGTGGGATTCTCGGAGATAAATCGCGTGATATTCGATTAAACGGGGGATTTGCGAAAAGAAAACGCGTGATTTTTGCTTAAATGGGGGATATGCTAAAGAAAACGCGTGATTTTATGATGAAAAGGGAGATTTCCGAAAAGAAAACACGTGATTTTCGCTTAAATGGGGGATTTCCGAAGAGAAAACGCGTGATATTTGCTTAAATGTGGGATTCTCGGAGATAAAACAGTTGATATTCGATTAAACGGGGGATTTCCGAAAAGAAAACGCGTGATTTTCGCTTAAATGGTGGATTTGCAAAGAAAAAATGCATGATTTTCGCTTAAATGGGGGATTTCCAAAGAGAAAATTTATCATTTTCACCTAAGTGGGGGATTTCCGAAGAGAAAACGCATGATATTCGCTTAAATCGGTGATTTCTGAGGAGAAAATTCATGATTTTCCCTTAAATGGGGGATTTCCGAAGAGAAAACGCGTGATATTCGCTTAAATGGGGGATTTCCAAAGAGAAAATTCATGATATTCACCTTAATGGGGTATTCTCAAAGAATAAACGCATGATTTTCACTTAAATGGGGTATTCTCGAAGAAAAAACGCGTGATATTTGCTTAAATGGGGGATTTCCAAAGAGAAAATTCATGATTTTCGCCTAAATGGTGGATTTCCGAAGAGAAAATGTATCATTTTCGCCTAAGTGGGGGATTTCCGAAGAGAAAATGCGTGATATTCGCTTAAATGGCAGATTTCTGAAGAGAAAACGCGTGATTTTTCACTTAAATGGGGGATTCTCGAAAAGAAAACGCAGGATTGTCGCTTAAATGGGGGATTTTCAAAGATAAAATGCATGATTTTCGCTTAAATGCGGGATTTGCAAAGAGAAAACGCGTAATTGTTGCTTAAATGGGGGATTTCTGATGAGAAACCGTGTGATTTTTGCTTAAATGGGGGATTTCTGAAGAGAAAATGCATGATTTTCGCTTAAATGGGGTATTCTCAAAGAATAAACGTGTGATTTTCACTTAAATGGGGAATTCTCGAAGAAAAAACGCGTGATATTCGCTTAAATGGGTGATTACCGAGGAGAAAATTCATGATTTTAGCCTAAATGGGGGATTTCCGAAGAGAAAACGCATGATATTCACTTAAATGTGGGATTCTCGGAGATAAATCGCGTGATATTCGATTAAACGGGGGATTTGCGAAAAGAAAACGCGTGATTTTTGCTTAAATGGGGGATATGCTAAAAGAAAACGCGTGATTTTATGATGAAAAGGGAGATTTCCGAAAAGAAAACACGTGATTTTCGCTTAAATGGGGGATTTCCGAAGAGAAAACGCGTGATATTTGCTTAAATGTGGGATTCTCGGAGATAAAACAGTTGATATTCGATTAAACGGGGGATTTCCGAAAAGAAAACGCGTGATTTTCGCTTAAATGGTGGATTTGCAAAGAAAAAATGCATGATTTTCGCTTAAATGGGGGATTTCCAAAGAGAAAATTTATCATTTTCACCTAAGTGGGGGATTTCCGAAGAGAAAACGCATGATATTCGCTTAAATCGGTGATTTCTGAGGAGAAAATTCATGATTTTCCCTTAAATGGGGGATTTCCGAAGAGAAAACGCGTGATATTCGCTTAAATGGGGGATTTCCAAAGAGAAAATTCATGATATTCACCTTAATGGGGTATTCTCAAAGAATAAACGCATGATTTTCACTTAAATGGGGTATTCTCGAAGAAAAAACGCGTGATATTTGCTTAAATGGGGGATTTCCAAAGAGAAAATTCATGATTTTCGCCTAAATGGTGGATTTCCGAAGAGAAAATGTATCATTTTCGCCTAAGTGGGGGATTTCCGAAGAGAAAATGCGTGATATTCGCTTAAATGGCAGATTTCTGAAGAGAAAACGCGTGATTTTTCACTTAAATGGGGGATTCTCGAAAAGAAAACGCAGGATTGTCGCTTAAATGGGGGATTTTCAAAGATAAAATGCATGATTTTCGCTTAAATGCGGGATTTGCAAAGAGAAAACGCGTAATTGTTGCTTAAATGGGGGATTTCTGATGAGAAACCGTGTGATTTTTGCTTAAATGGGGGATTTCTGAAGAGAAAATGCATGATTTTCGCTTAAATGGGGTATTCTCAAAGAATAAACGTGTGATTTTCACTTAAATGGGGAATTCTCGAAGAAAAAACGCGTGATATTCGCTTAAATGGGTGATTACCGAGGAGAAAATTCATGATTTTAGCCTAAATGGGGGATTTCCGAAGAGAAAACGCATGATATTCACTTAAATGTGGGATTCTCGGAGATAAATCGCGTGATATTCGATTAAACGGGGGATTTGCGAAAAGAAAACGCGTGATTTTTGCTTAAATGGGGGATATGCTAAAAGAAAACGCGTGATTTTATGATGAAAAGGGAGATTTCCGAAAAGAAAACACGTGATTTTCGCTTAAATGGGGGATTTCCGAAGAGAAAACGCGTGATATTTGCTTAAATGTGGGATTCTCGGAGATAAAACAGTTGATATTCGATTAAACGGGGGATTTCCGAAAAGAAAACGCGTGATTTTCGCTTAAATGGTGGATTTGCAAAGAAAAAATGCATGATTTTCGCTTAAATGGGGGATTTCCAAAGAGAAAATTTATCATTTTCACCTAAGTGGGGGATTTCCGAAGAGAAAACGCATGATATTCGCTTAAATCGGTGATTTCTGAGGAGAAAATTCATGATTTTCCCTTAAATGGGGGATTTCCGAAGAGAAAACGCGTGATATTCGCTTAAATGGGGGATTTCCAAAGAGAAAATTCATGATATTCACCTTAATGGGGTATTCTCAAAGAATAAACGCATGATTTTCACTTAAATGGGGTATTCTCGAAGAAAAAACGCGTGATATTTGCTTAAATGGGGGATTTCCAAAGAGAAAATTCATGATTTTCGCCTAAATGGTGGATTTCCGAAGAGAAAATGTATCATTTTCGCCTAAGTGGGGGATTTCCGAAGAGAAAATGCGTGATATTCGCTTAAATGGCAGATTTCTGAAGAGAAAACGCGTGATTTTTCACTTAAATGGGGGATTCTCGAAAAGAAAACGCAGGATTGTCGCTTAAATGGGGGATTTTCAAAGATAAAATGCATGATTTTCGCTTAAATGCGGGATTTGCAAAGAGAAAACGCGTAATTGTTGCTTAAATGGGGGATTTCTGATGAGAAACCGTGTGATTTTTGCTTAAATGGGGGATTTCTGAAGAGAAAATGCATGATTTTCGCTTAAATGGGGTATTCTCAAAGAATAAACGTGTGATTTTCACTTAAATGGGGAATTCTCGAAGAAAAAACGCGTGATATTCGCTTAAATGGGTGATTACCGAGGAGAAAATTCATGATTTTAGCCTAAATGGGGGATTTCCGAAGAGAAAACGCATGATATTCACTTAAATGTGGGATTCTCGGAGATAAATCGCGTGATATTCGATTAAACGGGGGATTTGCGAAAAGAAAACGCGTGATTTTTGCTTAAATGGGGGATATGCTAAAAGAAAACGCGTGATTTTATGATGAAAAGGGAGATTTCCGAAAGAAAACACGTGATTTTCGCTTAAATGGGGGATTTCCGAAGAGAAAACGCGTGATATTTGCTTAAATGTGGGATTCTCGGAGATAAAACAGTTGATATTCGATTAAACGGGGGATTTCCGAAAAGAAAACGCGTGATTTTCGCTTAAATGGTGGATTTGCAAAGAAAAAATGCATGATTTTCGCTTAAATGGGGGATTTCCAAAGAGAAAATTTATCATTTTCACCTAAGTGGGGGATTTCCGAAGAGAAAACGCATGATATTCGCTTAAATCGGTGATTTCTGAGGAGAAAATTCATGATTTTCCCTTAAATGGGGGATTTCCGAAGAGAAAACGCGTGATATTCGCTTAAATGGGGGATTTCCAAAGAGAAAATTCATGATATTCACCTTAATGGGGTATTCTCAAAGAATAAACGCATGATTTTCACTTAAATGGGGTATTCTCGAAGAAAAAACGCGTGATATTTGCTTAAATGGGGGATTTCCAAAGAGAAAATTCATGATTTTCGCCTAAATGGTGGATTTCCGAAGAGAAAATGTATCATTTTCGCCTAAGTGGGGGATTTCCGAAGAGAAAATGCGTGATATTCGCTTAAATGGCAGATTTCTGAAGAGAAAACGCGTGATTTTTCACTTAAATGGGGGATTCTCGAAAAGAAAACGCAGGATTGTCGCTTAAATGGGGGATTTTCAAAGATAAAATGCATGATTTTCGCTTAAATGCGGGATTTGCAAAGAGAAAACGCGTAATTGTTGCTTAAATGGGGGATTTCTGATGAGAAACCGTGTGATTTTTGCTTAAATGGGGGATTTCTGAAGAGAAAATGCATGATTTTCGCTTAAATGGGGTATTCTCAAAGAATAAACGTGTGATTTTCACTTAAATGGGGAATTCTCGAAGAAAAAACGCGTGATATTCGCTTAAATGGGTGATTACCGAGGAGAAAATTCATGATTTTAGCCTAAATGGGGGATTTCCGAAGAGAAAACGCATGATATTCACTTAAATGTGGGATTCTCGGAGATAAATCGCGTGATATTCGATTAAACGGGGGATTTGCGAAAAGAAAACGCGTGATTTTTGCTTAAATGGGGGATATGCTAAAAGAAAACGCGTGATTTTATGATGAAAAGGGAGATTTCCGAAAAGAAAACACGTGATTTTCGCTTAAATGGGGGATTTCCGAAGAGAAAACGCGTGATATTTGCTTAAATGTGGGATTCTCGGAGATAAAACAGTTGATATTCGATTAAACGGGGGATTTCCGAAAAGAAAACGCGTGATTTTCGCTTAAATGGTGGATTTGCAAAGAAAAAATGCATGATTTTCGCTTAAATGGGGGATTTCCAAAGAGAAAATTTATCATTTTCACCTAAGTGGGGGATTTCCGAAGAGAAAACGCATGATATTCGCTTAAATCGGTGATTTCTGAGGAGAAAATTCATGATTTTCCCTTAAATGGGGGATTTCCGAAGAGAAAACGCGTGATATTCGCTTAAATGGGGGATTTCCAAAGAGAAAATTCATGATATTCACCTTAATGGGGTATTCTCAAAGAATAAACGCATGATTTTCACTTAAATGGGGTATTCTCGAAGAAAAAACGCGTGATATTTGCTTAAATGGGGGATTTCCAAAGAGAAAATTCATGATTTTCGCCTAAATGGTGGATTTCCGAAGAGAAAATGTATCATTTTCGCCTAAGTGGGGGATTTCCGAAGAGAAAATGCGTGATATTCGCTTAAATGGCAGATTTCTGAAGAGAAAACGCGTGATTTTTCACTTAAATGGGGGATTCTCGAAAAGAAAACGCAGGATTGTCGCTTAAATGGGGGATTTTCAAAGATAAAATGCATGATTTTCGCTTAAATGCGGGATTTGCAAAGAGAAAACGCGTAATTGTTGCTTAAATGGGGGATTTCTGATGAGAAACCGTGTGATTTTTGCTTAAATGGGGGATTTCTGAAGAGAAAATGCATGATTTTCGCTTAAATGGGGTATTCTCAAAGAATAAACGTGTGATTTTCACTTAAATGGGGAATTCTCGAAGAAAAAACGCGTGATATTCGCTTAAATGGGTGATTACCGAGGAGAAAATTCATGATTTTAGCCTAAATGGGGGATTTCCGAAGAGAAAACGCATGATATTCACTTAAATGTGGGATTCTCGGAGATAAATCGCGTGATATTCGATTAAACGGGGGATTTGCGAAAAGAAAACGCGTGATTTTTGCTTAAATGGGGGATATGCTAAAAGAAAACGCGTGATTTTATGATGAAAAGGGAGATTTCCGAAAGAAAACACGTGATTTTCGCTTAAATGGGGGATTTCCGAAGAGAAAACGCGTGATATTTGCTTAAATGTGGGATTCTCGGAGATAAAACAGTTGATATTCGATTAAACGGGGGATTTCCGAAAAGAAAACGCGTGATTTTCGCTTAAATGGTGGATTTGCAAAGAAAAAATGCATGATTTTCGCTTAAATGGGGGATTTCCAAAGAGAAAATTTATCATTTTCACCTAAGTGGGGGATTTCCGAAGAGAAAACGCATGATATTCGCTTAAATCGGTGATTTCTGAGGAGAAAATTCATGATTTTCCCTTAAATGGGGGATTTCCGAAGAGAAAACGCGTGATATTCGCTTAAATGGGGGATTTCCAAAGAGAAAATTCATGATATTCACCTTAATGGGGTATTCTCAAAGAATAAACGCATGATTTTCACTTAAATGGGGTATTCTCGAAGAAAAAACGCGTGATATTTGCTTAAATGGGGGATTTCCAAAGAGAAAATTCATGATTTTCGCCTAAATGGTGGATTTCCGAAGAGAAAATGTATCATTTTCGCCTAAGTGGGGGATTTCCGAAGAGAAAATGCGTGATATTCGCTTAAATGGCAGATTTCTGAAGAGAAAACGCGTGATTTTTCACTTAAATGGGGGATTCTCGAAAAGAAAACGCAGGATTGTCGCTTAAATGGGGGATTTTCAAAGATAAAATGCATGATTTTCGCTTAAATGCGGGATTTGCAAAGAGAAAACGCGTAATTGTTGCTTAAATGGGGGATTTCTGATGAGAAACCGTGTGATTTTTGCTTAAATGGGGGATTTCTGAAGAGAAAATGCATGATTTTCGCTTAAATGGGGTATTCTCAAAGAATAAACGTGTGATTTTCACTTAAATGGGGAATTCTCGAAGAAAAAACGCGTGATATTCGCTTAAATGGGTGATTACCGAGGAGAAAATTCATGATTTTAGCCTAAATGGGGGATTTCCGAAGAGAAAACGCATGATATTCACTTAAATGTGGGATTCTCGGAGATAAATCGCGTGATATTCGATTAAACGGGGGATTTGCGAAAAGAAAACGCGTGATTTTTGCTTAAATGGGGGATATGCTAAAAGAAAACGCGTGATTTTATGATGAAAAGGGAGATTTCCGAAAAGAAAACACGTGATTTTCGCTTAAATGGGGGATTTCCGAAGAGAAAACGCGTGATATTTGCTTAAATGTGGGATTCTCGGAGATAAAACAGTTGATATTCGATTAAACGGGGGATTTCCGAAAAGAAAACGCGTGATTTTCGCTTAAATGGTGGATTTGCAAAGAAAAAATGCATGATTTTCGCTTAAATGGGGGATTTCCAAAGAGAAAATTTATCATTTTCACCTAAGTGGGGGATTTCCGAAGAGAAAACGCATGATATTCGCTTAAATCGGTGATTTCTGAGGAGAAAATTCATGATTTTCCCTTAAATGGGGGATTTCCGAAGAGAAAACGCGTGATATTCGCTTAAATGGGGGATTTCCAAAGAGAAAATTCATGATATTCACCTTAATGGGGTATTCTCAAAGAATAAACGCATGATTTTCACTTAAATGGGGTATTCTCGAAGAAAAAACGCGTGATATTTGCTTAAATGGGGGATTTCCAAAGAGAAAATTCATGATTTTCGCCTAAATGGTGGATTTCCGAAGAGAAAATGTATCATTTTCGCCTAAGTGGGGGATTTCCGAAGAGAAAATGCGTGATATTCGCTTAAATGGCAGATTTCTGAAGAGAAAACGCGTGATTTTTCACTTAAATGGGGGATTCTCGAAAAGAAAACGCAGGATTGTCGCTTAAATGGGGGATTTTCAAAGATAAAATGCATGATTTTCGCTTAAATGCGGGATTTGCAAAGAGAAAACGCGTAATTGTTGCTTAAATGGGGGATTTCTGATGAGAAACCGTGTGATTTTTGCTTAAATGGGGGATTTCTGAAGAGAAAATGCATGATTTTCGCTTAAATGGGGTATTCTCAAAGAATAAACGTGTGATTTTCACTTAAATGGGGAATTCTCGAAGAAAAAACGCGTGATATTCGCTTAAATGGGTGATTACCGAGGAGAAAATTCATGATTTTAGCCTAAATGGGGGATTTCCGAAGAGAAAACGCATGATATTCACTTAAATGTGGGATTCTCGGAGATAAATCGCGTGATATTCGATTAAACGGGGGATTTGCGAAAAGAAAACGCGTGATTTTTGCTTAAATGGGGGATATGCTAAAAGAAAACGCGTGATTTTATGATGAAAAGGGAGATTTCCGAAAAGAAAACACGTGATTTTCGCTTAAATGGGGGATTTCCGAAGAGAAAACGCGTGATATTTGCTTAAATGTGGGATTCTCGGAGATAAAACAGTTGATATTCGATTAAACGGGGGATTTCCGAAAAGAAAACGCGTGATTTTCGCTTAAATGGTGGATTTGCAAAGAAAAAATGCATGATTTTCGCTTAAATGGGGGATTTCCAAAGAGAAAATTTATCATTTTCACCTAAGTGGGGGATTTCCGAAGAGGAAAACGCATGATATTCGCTTAAATCGGTGATTTCTGAGGAGAAAATTCATGATTTTCCCTTAAATGGGGGATTTCCGAAGAGAAAACGCGTGATATTCGCTTAAATGGGGGATTTCCAAAGAGAAAATTCATGATATTCACCTTAATGGGGTATTCTCAAAGAATAAACGCATGATTTTCACTTAAATGGGGTATTCTCGAAGAAAAAACGCGTGATATTTGCTTAAATGGGGGATTTCCAAAGAGAAAATTCATGATTTTCGCCTAAATGGTGGATTTCCGAAGAGAAAATGTATCATTTTCGCCTAAGTGGGGGATTTCCGAAGAGAAAATGCGTGATATTCGCTTAAATGGCAGATTTCTGAAGAGAAAACGCGTGATTTTTCACTTAAATGGGGGATTCTCGAAAAGAAAACGCAGGATTGTCGCTTAAATGGGGGATTTTCAAAGATAAAATGCATGATTTTCGCTTAAATGCGGG